>NC_138225.1:50616388-50776388 GCF_964197995.2 Scardinius erythrophthalmus
TTACAGAACGCACAGAAATGAAAAAGGTATGTATGGACTTATCTAACTCTGGGGGATACTGTGAATAAGCTAAAGTCCCAAAAAGTTGGAGTTTTCCTTTAACATATATGTAACATCTATGCAAAATGTCCAATGTGTAAACAATATGATTTACACACTAAATTCAGCATAAACTCCGGCACAACCTGCATATTTTTTAAATGCTCGAGACAGATGTGAACACCTGAACCGCACAGCGATTGGCTGTTGGCCGCGTTTTTGGCTTGATATTTGCATAAAGTCGCATTTGCATAAAAAGTTGGCGCTCTCAACTTTTTCATCTGGTCTGATGTCACTCCCAGATCCCACAATGCACTGCACGAGCGTGAAGCTCATCTTCCATAGGAATGAACACGACCGTTACGGGTTTGGAAGGACATGACGGAGAGTAGCCTAATTAATGACAGAAACTTTCCATTTTTGCGTGAATTATCCGTATAAATGGCAATAAAGAACCTTTATTTTATACCCAATATCGGGATATTTTTTTTGTAATAGCTCTTGAGTAAACAAGTTAACATTGCTGCAGGTTGTCTCATTTGTTTTGAGTGCTGTGATTGTATGCAGTATTAATCATGTCTTTAGGCCAAAAAACAATAGGCTAATTATCTTACCGTTCACATTTTGCTGTTGGACATCTTCCCACAAAAGGTCATTGTGGGTTACATGAACTCTGTAAATGTTTAAATAGCTTATTTGTAGCCATGGCTTTATGCATATGTTTTTAAGGCTAAAATAATCCTACCCTGAAAAATATTGCATGGGCAAACAACTATTCAGCTCTTGACTTGACATTATTAGTCTTATAATCACTATGATTGCTGTTGTCATTTATTTTGCCCATTGTATTATTTATGTAGGTCCTTTGATTCGCTCATTATTGTTTTGCATGCTGATCCATCATCTGCCATCTGCATATTAGCCTGCGGTAAACACACAGAAGTCCAGATCAATACGTCAATGTCATTCAAATGTAGGGCAAAACTAAAACTTAACATGTTAATAACAGGCTGTTGACCTTTCATAAGGAAATATCTGTTCATATTCATATACAAATATATACTATATAAATAATGCTGCCACAAGCATCAATATTTATGATGAAACCAGACCAGTGTATTGACGTTATTGACGGTGCCCTTCCTTTTTAACAATGTTCTGCTAATTTGCACCCAATTCTAATTTTAGCCACTTGATACCTGGGGCATATCTGTTTTAAATATGGTGTAAGTAACACAATTACATGTTATATTGTGATTTAAATGTAAAATTGAAACATATTTATGATTTATGTAGTACTCTATACAGTGGCCCGAAAAAGTATATGGGGGCTTGAATATATGAATATCTTTGCATTAGGTCTATATATCAGTGGCTTTTATTTTTTTTAATTAATATAGCAAGACACTTTTCAAGCAAATTTAAATGCTTTCTGGTTATTACATTTTGTGGAAAAAATGTGATGAACTGCGGTTCTTCTCAAAGGACTTCTGTGTGAACTTGAGAAGTGACTTCATATCCACTAAAAATCACTGACTAAAAGTCATCGCAAAAATGTAAAACAAGCTGTTGGTGTAGCTTGATAAAGGCTTTATTTGGGGCAGCGGGGACAGCTGGAGAAGGACGAGGAAAGAGTTGGCTTGACTCCAGGCACAAAGCACTTTTAAATGAAGTATTGACCATTAAAACACTGATGGAGCCATATTGACATGGAGTGAAAGTAGTGACCTTTATATGCAGTGTATTCATGAATTATTAGTTTGTTAACAATTGAAAACCTTTTTGTCAGATAAACCTTACTCAGTATAAGTATAAAGTATAATATGGTATATAAGCATATATCAGTATAAACTAATTACAAATAATATAATACTTTTTTGTAAGGTTTGAATGTGATGCTTTTGTATAGATATGCTCTTTTCTGCAACCCTACAAAACTGCTCTATGGGTTGAATTTTGCAAACTTTCTTGTACTTCAACAGGCAAAAGACTAAACAAAACAAAACTAGAAATCATTTACATTAAAGAATCTATTCGCTTTTGCTACAGGAAATCATTTAACATTGAATATCAAAAAAAGATGTTGTACAATTTATTTACAAATCTTTTTATCACTCCATAAAAAAGTCAATAGCCTTTAAAAATAAGATCCCATGTTTTAGGAATAAAATGTGAATTACCCCTGAGTAAAAACTCTCAGAATATAAAAAAATCTGAAGTGCGTGCTTGTGAAGTGAAGGAGAAAAAAACATGGATATGACTGCTTATAAAGCCGGGTGAATGCTGTACAATTTATAATAGTCCTTTATGAATGTCGCTTGTCTAAAGCATTCATTTTCATCATGGCTTTACTAAAAACTAAAAACTAAAAAATAATGGAAAAAACGATATGTGGGTGTCCAAAATCGCATACTCTCTTGAGCCAATCAGCAGTGGGGGGCGTGTCCAATCATGATGGGGGAGGAGATAGAGAGAGCAAGACTGATAAAGGTGCGTCAGAAATCACATAATCTCATGAGTAGGTACTTATTCTGAATAAGTCATTACTTCACGACCACTAAAAAAGTATGTTCTATATAGTATGAGTGTGTAGTATGAATGCAATCTAGATGTACTACATTCGCCATACTGTTATCATCATGTGACCTCCCATCATCAGTTGCCTCACCTCACTGCCATTCATAAATCCTCTCCCGTGGCATCATGGGATAGTAAAGCGTCCATCATATGCACACTTCAGAATCTCACCTGTAGGTCATGAGTACTTTTTCCCCTTCTCTTTTATGTGGACTGTGAATTCAGTCATACTTCTTTTGTCACATACTGTTTTCGCATACTATATAGTAGGGAAGTGTGCGATTTCGGATGCAGCCGATGTCGCAATAATTGTGTCGTAATTCTGCGCTCATATTGGTTTCCGATTTGATGGTTGTTGTATGAGGTCACACTGCCAGAATTTCGTCGGAGGTCATATTTGATCACAGTGATCATTAATCGTCTGTCGGAGAACATGTCAAACTAACGATCAAAGACTTCAGATTATGGCCCAGGATCAGAGGAATCTTTTAGGATTCACAAAATGTAATCGCAGACGGCCAAAGTTGCGAATAGTCTTACATCATCACACTATAGGCCCCGCCCACCGGCGTTCTTTTTTTAAATGCTTGAGACAGGCCCTGCCCCAAATGGCGCACTTCATGTGGACTTTCGGTCTCGTGGGCTTAAATTGCACGTGCTCGCTGAGTCTACGAGTCCGTAGGCCGTCCCATTAAGCATTTTAAAGGTCCCGTATTATGCCCCTTTTCACAAGATGTAAAATAAGTCTCTGATGTCCCCAGAGTGTGTATGTGAAGTTTGAGCTCAAAATACCCAACAGATCATTTTTTACAGCATGTTTAAATTGTCATTTTTTGGGGCTCAGAAAAACGCGCTGTTTTAGTGTGTGCCCTTTAAATGCAAATGAGCTGCTGCTGGACGACACAGGGGGCGGAGCTTCATGAGCTCGCGCTCAGTCTCTCAGGACAAATTCATCTCACGGAATGATGATAATATCAGAAACTCTCAGTAAAGGTGTTCAGTTCGAGTCGGACAATAATGCCTACAGAGTCAGAGTGCAGTATAGAGATGAAACAGGTATAGTTTAGTAGTTTAATTACGGTTATTATAACGTATTTGTCATCTGCTTGTATGTATCCATTATTTATTAATAGCCTACAAGTCTGCTGTCTGAATGATGATCAAACATATACTGATGAGTTTAATAAAGTTTATTGTACATCACACAAAAGATGAACTGTCAGTTTTACTTCAGAAAATCACCGTAAGAGCTGAGTAAACACAGTAAGTTATTAGAAGTGCGCAAGTACATAAACGAATTTCGGTAGAGTTGAGGGAGCATTCCTGTGGGCGGAGGTTAGTCAAAAAACGGTTCTAGTGACGTCATTAAAGAAGGAAGTAGAGGGATGTAGTCCAAACGGGCCGTTCGATGTAGGCGACTTCTGTTAAATAAAATATCTCGCTTGGCATTGAACTTTGAGCTTTATAATTTTACAGATATTATTTATGCTCTAACAGCAACATTACACACTAACTAAAGTTTGAAACAGGATCACGAAGAATGGGACCTTTAACGCTCTGAAGTGTGCTCAGCAGCGCCCCCTTTGTACCCTTGAAGCGGTCTTCCGCGAAGTCCGCATAGAAGCAGGCTCCACACACTTTAACTACCCAGGAATTCTTGCGAAAGGCCAATCAGACAACAGACGGGAGGAGATTTCACTCACGGATAATAGTTAACATGGCTGAGAAGAAAATATTACGGTTTTTATTACCAAGGTGTAGCTACATTTCACCAGTTGTTACCTACAGTTTATACAAACATTATGATCATCGACCAGTGGTTGATGTCTCAAACATAATAATAGCGCGTTGAATAATATGATCGCATTATGATTCATTAAATAAATAGAACCGAATGTCAGGGCTTTACTGAGTCATACATAAACGTAGAAACCTGTAAATTAATCTGAAACTCATGCACATTTTCATTATGTGTGAAAAGTGTAATCTTAGTTCAAATGGAACATTATGTATTATTATGTACAACTGTATACGTCATTTAAATAAGCATGATGTATCTCGTCTAATGCCCAGGTGGCATGCACAATATCAAAATATAGAACTGTAAAATTAGGCTGTGTAGTTGACATGGAGATAGATGTTGGAGCGCAAAAATGTGATTTCTCTATACCTACAACAACCAGACCGTTATTACCCAAAAATACCTCTCAATGCGCCCTCGTGGACTCGAGCCAAGGGCCCTATAGGTCTGCACTACATGACGTCATCAAAGTGTGGACTCTGAGGAAGTCCACAAGTCCGGAGTGTGCCATTTGGGACAGGGCCACAGACGTGAACACGTGAACCGCACAGCGATTGGCTGCCGGCCGCGTTTTTTCGCTTGATATTTGCATAAAGTCGCATATATTACTCAACTGTTTTAAACTATACAGAATCAAGACTTTTAATGGCATGAAATGGCATTTGTTGAACCTTTCAATGATGTTCATAATATAAGATTTGACTCAGGAAATAGTAAAATTGTTTTTATGGCACAAAATTAAGCAATGTTACAGTCCTAAATAAATCTTCTGTAAAGTCAGTTAGAATGCAGCACTACACAGACACGATCCAAAATTATATATGGAGTAGAAATAATAATAAAAGCTACAGCTCCGGCATATTACAGGTGCAAACCTTATGATTCTTCATAGTGTTATTTGCTTTATATTTTAAAAAGGAGACACAAATATATCTGAATGCTTGTGATGTCAAAGAACTGAAACTAACATCACAATGATAAAACTCGGGAACGAAAAACAGACATGTGACTTGATTAGTGATTTAGAGGAAGAGATGGATGGCGTTACATTTACAAATGAAAGTTTGAAGTAGGCACATGTTTATTTAGTATAGACAACACAGCTTCTTATTCATTTGAGATGAAAGATGTAATCTAAGAGGAAAAGGTAATAAACATTGCCATTATGTCTGTACACTGTCAGCCATGATCAAAGTAAATTTAAATCTGAAACAGAAGCTAGCATTTAAATGGTAAATGTCTATATTAAACAGAGAAGAGTCCATTTAGCTTGCATCAATAACAATAATAAAACTCTTTCAACTACAATCTTTCTATATGAGAGAGAATAATGCCTTTACATTATGGAGAGAGAGAGAGAGAGAGAGAGAGAGAGAGAGAGTTGATCTGCAATGAACTGCTTCAGAAAGTCAGTTTATGTATTGAAAATAACAAAAAAATAACCGATTATAAAGGATGTTGTTGTTGTAATAACACACCAAACTAATTCTAAATCATCAGTCTAAAAAGTGAATCCTGTGAGAATGGGATGATTTAATCTCTTAAACAGATTGATCAAAGCAGGTGTTTACTAAAAATAACATAAAAGGATTTACTTATCAAAGACGCTAATTCAGAAGTCTCCAATAATTTCTGTGCGACCTCTGTAGGTTTGAATAAATTATTAGTATTCATTTACAAACTGGCAACCCGTCCGTATTGCACATAAATGGTGACCAGAATCACCAACTTACAGGAATAGTTTATTTACTCACCCTCAAGGTTGAGGATTTTTCTTCAGCGAAACGGAGAAATTTAACAGAATAAGGAGGATGCTCTTTTTCATGAGCTGACAAAGCTATCAAAAGACAATAAATCGCAATTAAAAACCATAATAATAATAATAATGTGCTATATTCTATATCTTGTGAAGCCATGCGACAGCATTGTACGTGGAACACAGCAGAATTTAAAAGCATAGTTCACCCAAAAATGTTAATTCTGTCATTAATATACTCACCCTCACATCGTTCCAAACCCGTAAGACTTTCGTTCATCTTTGAAACACAAATGAATGAAAGATTTCTGTCCCTCCACTTAAAGTCTGTAACAGATTGTAAAAGCAATCCATATGAATAAAGAGGTTTAATCCAAGATCGTTATATATGATGAACTTTTTTTGAATATGTCATTTAGACATATTTTGTTTCCCATATTTGACGTGCTCTATGTATGTGCATCAATCAACATTTATATCTGAATAAAAGCCTAAATTTAATCTGTTCATCATATAAATTGATCTCTACAGAAGACTTGGATTAAACCACTGAATTCATATGGATTATGTTCCCAATATCTTTTTGTTGCAATGCATGAAAGTTTTGGTTCAATAGAAGGGAGGATGAGAGAATACTAAAAAGATCTTAATTTGTGTTAAGTCTTATGGGTTTGGAACGACATGAGGGCGAGTAATTGATGACAGAGTTTTTATTTTTGGATGAACTAGTCCTTAAATCATCAATGACTGATAATCTGCCCCCGCACCACAGCTGTAACATCTGAAATCTTAGACTTACGCATATTCAGGCTTCAAACATGTCTAGGTTTGACAGGTTTTTGTTTTGTTTTGTCTTGTAGAAGTGTTTTGCATGTTTCCCTAATCAGCTCATTAGCAGAGACTCCAAAACCTGAAAAAGGTGCCGATAAAATAAAAAGGGTGTAGTGCAAAAAAACCCTTCTGTGTTCCACGAAGGAAGAAACTCATGTGTGTTTGGAATGACGTGAAGGTGAGTAAATGATGCGTTTCAATTGATCTAAGGATGGACTATTTTGTTAAGAAACGGTTTCATTAGCCTCGAATAGTTTTTACATGACCTTTAACTGTGATTTGGACATTTTAGGAGAACAAATGATTTTGTGAACCACACCAATCTGTATTTTTTTTGTCACTGTACAATGTTGCACATATGCCGTTTAGTGTTGGATGCACTAGCTATAACTAAAAGTGGGATGGACGTGTAATCTCAGTGAGTCTGGACTGCGGCGAAATGCATCTCAAAATACGGGGTGTAAAAATCCACCTCTGTGATATACATCAGAGAAACCAGATCCCTATAACAACCAGAGTGACCGAGATAAAGGGGTCGTTTTTAATCAGACTCGAAGAGCGCCGCGTCCAATGAGCTCTGTGGTGTCGTTATCCGAGGGGTGACCCTCCTCATCATCAGTACCTTCATCCGAGTCCTCTACGGGTGTGCAGTACTCGTCGTGCTGCGGTGTGTGTGGCAAGCACTGAGCGGAGGTCGTGACCGTAGCCGCGGCTTCGGCGGACGTCACCGTGGAGGAGTAGTTGGGAGGCGGGCTGGAGGAGGCAGGCGACGCGGGGTTGGATGAGCGGAGGAGAGGGGTGCGTTCAGAATCAGCCTCACTGAGCGCTCCTTCCTCTTCCCCGTCAGCCTCGCGCGGCCCGGCCTCTTCCTCCGAATCTGAAGACTCAGAGTATTCTGGGTTGGGACGGGTCACGCGCTGCTTGCACACTGGGCAGGTTTTCTTGGTCAGGGTGAGCCAGGGGTCCACACACTTGCAGTGGTAAGCTGAATGAGGGAAGCAAAAATAATCATGTTATGGTATTCTGAACGGGGACAATATATGCATGTAATTTTGCAGTTTTCTGCATATATGTGGAAAACAATGAATATAAAATTCAAGCCAGACGCACAGCCACTCGGCGACATGACCAAAATCTTATATCACGATATGAGAAATTTTATTTCACGATAATGATATATGTATAAATATACACATATCACGATATAGTTATTTTTGCTTTAAATAAGGTTTTTATGATATACTATATTTTTATAATACTACACTGAAAAAAAACAATAAGTCAAATGTACTTAATTTTTAATTTTTGCACGCATATTTTTTAAGTAAATTTCACAAATGGAATTAAGTAAACTCTACTTAACTTAATTAAGTGAAAGTAACAAAGAAAATAAGTAATTTTAACTTGGCTAGTAAAAGGATGAATAGTATCTATTTAGTTGAAGTTTCCTTTGCAATACATTTCACTCAAACAATATAACATTGAATTAAAACCACACTTTTAAAGTATATGCTTTACTAAGAAACATCCAAGTAATAAATACAATAGATATTGTGTGAGACACCATATCTACATATCAAAAGTTATGCATTATGTGAACGCAGAGACCTCAATACTTGGTAGAGAATACACAATGACAGTAACATGATTTGATGGATCGTTTTTGTCTTTGAATGTGTCATTTTGAGTAGAAAATGAACTCCAAATGTCACAAAATGGCAAGTTACTAATCCTAACAACAAAAGCAATGATAAAACAGTGTAAATACAGCTGGAAAACAGTGAAAAATCAACCTCTTAATTATTCAAGGCCCAGTGCATGATGGAACACCAGCATCAGAAAAATTTAGTAATTTTACTTAATTTTATTACGTTGATATTTACGCTTTCATTTCTACACGTTTGAATTGAGTGCTAATATAGAATGTACTTAGTTAAATTACATTGGTTTTTTTCTGTAGTATTTACTTCACCACAAAATAATTTTAATCCGTGGTACAAACTGAACTGAAACACTGAATTACTTTCACTTTAACTTCACTTTAAATCCATTCTTTAGATATGCTTATTAGAGAGAAAGGATAAAGACAACATGCTAAAACACACACACATTGCTCACACAGATGATGGAGCAGCTCACTTACCATGTGAACACGGCAGCACTCTCAGCTTATCTCCCTCTTCATATTCATCTAGGCAAATCGCGCACACATCATACTCGTCACCTGAGAAAAATATGGCATTATTGAAGTGTTAGATGTTCCAGTAGAACAATCACGCTCGCTGTCAGAACCCATCAGTGATCGGTGAGTTTACTTTGTTCGAGTGTGTGGTGCAAACTCCTACATATGAGATTTCAGTGCATCTTTAGAGCAGCCAAACATGATTTTATGGGGGAGGAAATAGCTGAACTTTGATTATTCGTGACATTTCTTTAGCTATTTTATGGAATTTTTCTTAGACTCCAATTTATTATAATCTTTAGAGCACCCAAACATGATTTTATGAAAAAACTTCTATTATTTGCAACTAGCAGTTGCAATGCATTTCTTTAGCTATGCTATGGAATTTTTCTTAAGACTCCAACTCATGTTTAGTTTACAAACCTGACCATATTTTGAACTTGACTGCATTACAGTAAAAGTGTTTTTGTTGGCGGAGGCAAAACCATTTAATAAAAAGCATCCTACAGATGTGGTCCATAGAGCTTATATCGCATTGAACCCAGACTATTAAAGGGGTGGTATAATGCCCTTTGCACAAGATGTAAAATAAATCACTGATGTCCCCAGAGTGTGTGTGTGAAGTTTCAGCTCACAGATATTTTTATATAGCATGTTAAAATTGTCACTTTTTGAGGGTTAGCAAAAACGCCTCGTTTTGTGTCTGTTCCTTTAAATGCAAATGAGCTGCAGCTCCCGGCACAGGGGGCGGAGCTTCAACATATTGTATGAATGGTTAGTCGAAGAATTTATGTAGCTTATGTGTAGTTATCTTCTAGTCATTGATTAGCATATTCTGTCTTGATAATCGATAAATCGAGTTCTGGGGGCGGGGTTTAAGTAAATTCTAGGGTTGGTGATGTCACTAACCCGGGAGGAATGTCGTGCAGTCTCTACAAGCCGTTTGTTGTAGTCCTTAAAAAGGAATTTCTTTAAAAGAAAATATCTCCCTTTGCTTTGAACGTTGTAACTTTGCAGATGTTGTTTATCCTCAGACAGCAACATTACACACTAACTAGTTAGAAAAGTGAAATCCTAATTAACCACCCTTTAACAAACTCTCTTTTGCTCACCTTTAGCAAACTTGTGAGTGGGGATTTTCTTCAGCTGTTCTTTGGAGAGTCTGTTTTTCCGGAGTCTCTTCCTGTGCTGAACGCACCGCACAATCTGGACCAGTTAGAAGGGAAAACATATATTATCACCCACCAATGAATAAATAAATAAATAAATAAATAAATAAATGTGGGTTAGACAAGTTGACAATGTTCATTCTGTGAATTTCCTAATATAAAAATGCAAGTGTAAGAATATACACAGCATATCATATCATCATTAGAATAGTAATCACAGACACCTGTAATTCCATGCATGATTCTTCTTAATACACATTTAGGGGTTTATAAAGAAGTCACTGACCAGTATGACGACCATGACAATGATGATCATGCCGACGACTCCAGTGAAGGGGATGAGATAGTAGGACAGAGGAAAGGAGAACTCGGGCTTCAGAATCACAAAGGCCCTGCAGCAAAGTGGGTCAGCAACAAAAGTTACACACACACTAACATAGGTGAACAACCTATGCCCCTGAGGCGGGCAAGCTGAATAAAGCCATTCAAAATGTGTGTGTATACCACTTGGAAGTCTGGACATTGTTGTGATGCTCATTATTGTTTTTTTTTTCTTCTTAATAAGTGGATGACTTGGAGATTATAGTTAAAGGAAAGCAAACTACAAGCCCTTTTCACTGGAACTTCTCTTATGCCGTAAACTACCCAAAGACTTTTTTTTTATTTATTTGTTGACGGTCGCTATATAATTACCACACCAGGGCTGAACAGTGCAGGCATTTCACTCGCATTTGCAACTAAAAATAGATGTGTGCGAACTATAAAATGCATTTAGGAGTACATAAAAAGCAGGTTCCTGCGAGTCTTTAAAAATGCAGTTTTAAGTATCTTAAATGGTGTAACAAAAGTCTTACTTCTCATTTGAAGAGTTCATTTTGGGGCTGGAAAACAGGAATTGTGAAACAGTTTAATGTGATTATTAATTATTTCAAAAGGCGATGATTACATAAAAAAGTGAGATCTGCACTTTCAAAGTAAAAATGTTGGTTTGTGGTTTTAGAGCAGTTTGCAATCAATAAATACTGTGCATTTGAGCCAAGCGATTGCTTATGAGCTACTATTGATTAATTACGCATTAATATGTATTCATAATGAATGGAATTTTGAATTATGTATTCATTATATGCATATATTACAATGTTTACTTTATGGTGTTTGTTTTGTAATGTTTCAGATAGTTGTAAGAGAATATTTTCTCTCACTCATATGTTTGAATTATGATGAAAGTAAAAAAGACATTTCAAAATAAGAGTCCCTATGTATTTTGGACTTGTTTATAATAAAAGTCCCACATTATGCAGAAAATATTTTTTTCTGGTTATTATTGGTATTTCGGTAACAGAATAAACTGTATCTGACATTTAATTGACTGTTTAGAGCTTACAGAATTCCATAATTATTATATACATTTTGAAGCCAAAATATCAGTAAGACTAGTGTACTTTTTGTATTCAAATAAATTAAACCATTTTGTAAAGCTCTCCTTGTATCCCTATATAAAGGAAATACAAATGATTTGATATATTAGCATGGTGCCCCTAAATTTTTATTTATACAATTGCTCAATAGGGAAAAAAAAAGTAAGTGCCCCGCACACATCCATTTTTGTCATTTCACAGCTTTGGTCACTTAATATTACACAAAGTACAGGAATAATAATAATTATAAAGGAGTAGGTGTGTCCAAATGACTGGTTGTATTTACGTATCTGTATTAAGAGTGTGTGTAGCCTGTTTTATTCTCACCCTTTCTCTGGTATGATAAAGCTGCGCAGTATTTGAGAGGCATAGTAGCTTGTAAACACAGAGGGAATCTCGATCTCATTCGCGATGGTGTCTAAAAAGAAACAAAACAGATTGTGAGGATGATAAAGTATGTGTTTCACAAACAAATGTCTCAAACCATGTTGAATAGGACTGTATTGAAATTTGCAAAATTCGAAAGAAAGCCCAGTAGACTTCAAACACCGGTCATTTTATATGTCCTCCACCACTTATATGTTTATTTATTAAAAATGTTTCAGCTACACTTTAGACATTCTACTAACAATAAGTAACTTTGCAACTACATGTCAACTAACTCTCATTAGAGAGTTAGTAGGTTAGGGTCCTTGCCAAGTAAGTATATACTAGTCAGTATAATGTCTGTTGAGGAGCATCAAAATAAAGTGTTAGCAGATATTAAACAAACAGTCAACTAATACTCTGCTAGTTGACATGTAGTTGCAAAGTTAATTATAGTTTGTAAAATGTCTCAAGTGGACAATCGAAATAAAATGTTACAAAGATGTCTAATCTGATTTTCAGCCATCAATAAGAGTGTAGTATTCTAGATAACATTTCACCCACACTCAGCACAGAAAAGAGTTTATTTCCCATAATTGTTCAATACAAGCAGTACGTGTGTGTGTGTGTGTGTGTGTGTGTGTGTGTGTGTGTGTGTGTGTGTGTGTGTGTGTGTGTTTGTGTGTGTGTGTGTGTGTGTGTGTGTCAGTCTCACCATTGCTGGATCCCATACTGAGAAGTGAATTAGAGAACATGTTGTGAACTATGGCTGCACTGTAACCGGCCTGCTGTGCATGGAGCACCTATAAGACCCAAAAAAACAAAACATACACAATAATGCTCACTTTTCCTGTTGTTCATTATCGACTAATCAAAGTGTGCATGCATGACATTTCTTTGGCCAAATCAGTCTGTGATATAATTAGCACTTATGTACATTTTAAACAATATACTTTTTATTAATTAGAATAGACTTGCTGTGCATTAACCTTGATATCAAAGTTACAGTCATAGCGTCGAATGAGGACAATGTATTTTGTAGTGCTGTTTGTAGTGGGATCTGAGGGTGTGGGAGAAACTGGAGGAGGGTCTATAGGTGTGCAAGCGTTCTGAGGACGAGCTTCAACCAGCACACCCTGGGGGAGAGAGAGAGAGAAAAGTCAGTCACACTAATGCAGTGTAATTAGTTAGTTACTGGGTAAAACTACAAGTCCACAAGCAGGGATTCATTACCATGAGTCCATCTTTTGGCAGGAGAGAGCCAAAGAGAGAAGGGAGATCTTCAAACAGCATGGAGGTCATGTTACTGTAATGCTGCATGGAATAAAATCCAGAGTCCATTAGCAAATGCAGTATAAAGTCATTATAGAGCAATCAAACAACCCACATTATTCAATTAATACTGATTGTAAAATGGTGAAGCGTGTAGATTTCATGCAACCAAATACTCACAATGTACTGTAAAATGTCTATAAAACCAATAAAAGCCTTAATAATTCTGAAAACAGACACTTACAGCATATATATATGCCTGACCAGGAGAGGGTGCCAGAGTGAAGCATAACACGAGGACCGAGACGCCCAGTCGCGTCCCCACACACACCATCCTGAATTAGGCTGGGCCCTGATGAGGGGCGATGAAGACCTGCATATAGATTCAGGAGTTTACAAACTTTAACATCAATGACCAAATTGTTCAGTGAGCAAAGTCTAAAGAAATCAGACAAAGAAAAGTATGAAACAGTTCAATCTGTTAAATACATCACTTTCTATATAGCTTTACACTACAAAATAAATGTTGACTTCTAAGAAAGCACATATCAACTTAGTATCAAATAATAAAGCATTTCTTCCCTCAGGATGAAGTCATGACTATCAGCAGTTTTGTAAGTGCCTGATCTGTGCTAATAATAACATGAATGGGCTATGAATGATTTTATCTGTTTGATTTATATTACTGCAACCACCCACTAATGAGCTTTATGAAACTGAACAGTTCTTCGATTTTCTGATGTACATCCGAGCAGAACGGATTACTGAACACACACAAAAAAAGATGGAGTTTAGTGGACAAAAAATTACTAAAGTCCAGCATATGTCACCAGAGAGGAGTCGATGTGACATTTTGATTATACATTATCATTTAAAAAAATAAATACTTTTTTTTAATAAAAACATGCACAGATTAATTATTCACAATACGATATATAACACACACATTTACAAAATAGATTTTCATTTCATACCGACTTTAATGTTAAAGCTCCAATATGTAACAATTTTGTAATAAAATTTCCGAAAATAACTTGCACAGTGTGATATATTTCCTCCAGTTGTGAACTTACAATATCTCAAAAGTCTCCAAAGATTTTTTATTTCAGAGAAATTCCGATTTTAAGTAACTGTCCGTCCCGGAAAAGAAATGTCGCCTCTCAGTGACGCAATGTCCGCACTATCCTTTTTTTCCGGTGTGGACCATGTGATATTCCACCACACCGGAACATCACATGGTCAAATGCGGAAGTGGTGGTTATAGCGTTATTGCCATATACTGTATGGTTATAGCTGTTATGGATCACAATTACTCTTTGGCGAGTTTTGAAGTGCCAACAAAACGAAAGCGTCCATATTCGGATACACGCAGACTGTGTGAAAAACAGAGGAAAAAAACCCGGATAAATATCGGCCAGGCGTTTTCGAGATGGAGAGAGCTGCGCGGCAATCTTGGACTTGACAGAGACTCTGCTCTCGCGAGTGTATTGATAGACAGGTAAGCAAATCAAATTTTTTTTTATTGTACAAGTAATGTAATAGTTACAGTAAAGATGATTTTAATAGATATGAATTAATGACAAATAGCTGTAAGTTGTAACGGGATAATAATATAGCATAACATTTCACGCTCCTTGCAGTTCATTAATTATGATGACATAAAATAATACGATCAGACATACAGGTAATACAAAAACGAATAAATTACCTCATCCGTGATCATGATTCATTAATTCCATTTAGATACATCGCTAGATGGTGAAAACGCATTAAAAACGACATCTCCCATCGTCACCACCTTCATAGCGTCATTAAGCTTCGCCTTTGTTATTGTTGGAAACTGCGCCCTCTTGTGATAAAATTTTTTTACATATTGGAGCTTTAAGACAAAAACAGTTTCCTATTTTTTAAATAGCTTCCTAATCCTATTCAAACTGCATGCTAAAATAATAATAAAAAAAAAAAATGCAATATGGCTAGGTTGCGGTTGAACTAAATAAATGCGCTGGATGTTTCAGAGTGAAGAGCGGCACTGTTCATTTCCACATGAGCGGCTCATTATACGCCAGTGTTTGCAGCGTCTCGACCGGCAGTGAACGCTGCTCAACACAAACTCCATCTCTGCATCGGCTCTGACTTTGGGTCACTTTAACCTGCATTTAAGAACACAACATGTACCAGACATCTTCACATACTTGCGATGAGAAGTGATCATCGAAGTGAGAAGTGAGAAACCTGCTGTTTAAATGAGTCACGGGAAGTGAAACCAACTACGGGAAGAATAAGGATATACAGAAACTAGCCTATAAACGTAAGACTAATCTCTCTAGTTCAAATTACAATAACACAGGTTTGTCAATGCCAATGTAAAGATCTATTATTAATGGGGTTAATTCATAAACATGTATTGGTGAAAACCCACAACAAAGCATTCATTTCAATTCAATACAAAACAATATGCAAGGTGTGTCTGAGAGTCACCCAACATGTTCAGAAGAGCAGTCTTTCTAGATTTGCAAATGGTATATTTGTGTTGTTTTCTGATTAAACCAGGCATACAGTTTTTCAGATTAGATTCTGCTTCACTCAGTCTGTGAATGTTGTCACTAAATCGCTCAACAAGAGCGATTAATCACCTAGCATTCAGCCGTTTGGCGATTATTATTGTCACCACCAGCCAATTAATAGTAGTGGAATTTCTTTTTCATTGAAGATTTAACATCAGTTTGCCATTTAATCATCAACATTATTCCATTTAAAATAGTGTTAATCTCCTAATGCTAATTGCTTATAATCCCATGGCCTTATTTCTCTGTTAGTGTTGACTGCTGACTTCAAGACGTGACATGTGACTTGCTTTACGCATTTTATTGCCAAGCCCTAGAATATTATGGGGAACAGTAAAACTAAATAGCTGTTTGTCGCACAAGTTAGACCTCGTATATCAGTAAAACTAGTAATGTTTTAGCAGACTTTATCGCTGTATACAGCACAGACTTTATAATCAACAATTACAACCCGTGAGTCCTTTAGCTGACACGCACAGACATCAAACAGGGACTAAAATAAAATCTCCAAATTCCCTTCAGGTAACTATGATAATGTACGAAATATAACAATTGCGTCATGAATCGATCATCCCTCGACTTGGAGGAAGCTAGCGTTACTTCCCGATTGAATAAACCATTTCTGAAAAACCTAATTATATATGGAAAGTACATAGGAGCGCTACAGTGTCGTTTGTAATGTAACAATGACAAAGTGTCAGTAAGTTTGTAATTGTTTACTCACTGTACAAGCGACTGCCAGCTAGCTGGCTAATCACTCGTATTCCTTAGCGGACAGCTAACTTAGTCTTCCACTCGCGTCGTTGCTTTGATTCAGCTGTAATCGTTGTGACACGGCGCTTATTCTTCCAAAAGATCCTTCTCGAAGCTCATAGCTCATTGATTTGTGTCGGTTTCTCTGGATGCTTGGCTGATTCGACCCTTCGTGGAACTACTATCTCACGTTTGTTTACAATCCTGCAAGGCCAACAGGAAGTGCGAAAACTGCAAGTATCGCGATATCGGTGACCGAGATTTCAAATGAGGGTGCGCGCGGATCCACCTGGGGATTCATGAAAGAAGTGCAGCGTGGTGGAAGTTCGAGTAGCAAATTAATTAAATAAAATGTTAAATGTTTAAAAAATATCATAAGAACATTTTTAGATAGGGGAAGGGTTTAAAATTGTAGTAAATATTATAAATGACCAGGAAATTTGCACTTCATGGTATATGCACGATTTTTTTGAAGGGTAAATAAAGGGTAAACCATCAGTCAGTAAAGACACGGAGAATACGATTTGCCTTTAGCACAACTGATTCTGAATCTTTATTTTGAAACGTTTGTATGTCATCACAGTAGGCTTAAATACTATTTAGCATCATATTTGATCCATCTAGTCATGGTCCATGACCCAGAATGATGATTAGCCAGTGTAAATGGACAAAACATGTTAGATACAGATGAGATGAGATACATATATGCTTATTAGAGCTCAATGCAAACAGACTGAATTCAACACCTGTATATAAAAGACACAATGTACACTTAAAACATATCCTTAACCAAATTTATGTAAAACAAACCAAAAGAACAGTTACAAGAAACAACTACTAGTTTAAGGACATGCCGTCTCATGACTTAAAATAAACACGATTAAAATATCCATGGGGTCAAAACTACCAGTTATGTCAAGGCAACAAATATGACTTTTAATCAATGGAAATGCAAATGAAAACTATAATAAAACCAAATGTGTTTTAACAGATAACATATTAAATAGAGCTTATAGAGATCACCATGCCAAAATACACAGGGATTTGCTATATCAAACAACATGTTTCTGTTTGTTCTAATAATGACCTTTAAAAACACATTATTTGGGACAGTAATATAGAGTTCAAAGTATTTTTGAACAGTGCGCTTATACTGTGGCAGTTCTGGACTGCCTTTATGTGCATAAATTCATCTTTACCAAACCCTGCTGTTCATGTAAAACATTGTCATAGGAGTAAAATACTGTTTTATCACCCAACTGATCATATACACACACACACACACACGGCTCTCACACACCGCTCCCGCTGCCAGCTCCTTCTTCCTCGCCTCTCTTCTGCCTTTTTTTGGCTCGGATCTCGTTCATGGCTTCCTCAATGGAGCGAGTGTCTCTTTTATTGGCCACGGGAACTGTAACAATGAGCGTAAACACACATGGTAAAAAAAAAGTGTTGTGATCTCATGACAAGAGGCCTGGCGAGTCGGTTACATGTTTCTGGTCACACTTTAGATTAGGGTCCATTTCTCACTATTAACTACAACTTTTGCCTCAATAACTCCCAATAACTGCTTATTAATAGTTAGTAAGGTGGTGGTTAGGTTTAGGTATTGGGTAGGATTAGGAATGTAGAATATGGTCATGCAGAATATGTGCTTTACAAGTACTAATAAACAGCCAATATCCTAGTAATATGCATGCTAATACGCAACTTGTTAATAGTGAGAACTGGACCCTAAACTTACGTGTTACCCATGTTTCTACCTGGCAGCAACATGCACCTCCTGTGACCACTTGTAAATGAATCTGAAGGATTTTTGAAGATCATTTTACATCACTTAAAAAGCTCTCCGGTTTCTATATTTAAAGGGGTCATGACATGAGAAATCAAATTTGTATGGATTTTTTGACACATATTCACATAATGGTCTTTGTACCATTAAAACATCCTGCAAGTTTCATAGCTCAAAACATCCTCTTCATTGCTGTATAAACAAAGCATTTATTTAATGAAGCTCCAAAACCGGCTCGTTTTGATATTGTGTGACCGCTGACATCACACAGGCAAATACATCTGCATATGACCGCCTCCAGAGCAAGACATCAATGAATAGTTATACATCACCACAGGCCCCGCCCACTGGCATTCAGTCGCGTAACGGCTATTCCTTCACTGGATGCGAGCGTCGCGTCAAAAGCAAATAAAACCCATTATAATGACTGATGCTGTCTACACTGGACCTCAGTTTCTGACGTAATCCACACTCTGGAGTCTGTCGAGAACAGGACAAGTGAAAGAATGTTCACTTGTTTTAACGCGTCCAGTTTAAACAGCTTATTAGCATCTCTATGTGCCTCATATTACGTGCTTTGGGCGGTCACAGAAACACAGTGTTGTATAAACAGTAGTTTCGGCATTTGTGTGGAAAAATGTCAAATGGTGACGGAAAATGCATCAACTGCATTGAAAAAGAGTTTTATTCATACCTTACTACAAAGTGCTTACGGAGCACTGAAGATAGCAATGAGCTGACACGTCTGCTTGCTCGTGTATACCCGTTTTTAATTCACATGCACTGTGTATTCCCTTTCAAGTATTCCCTTGGCTCTACGCACCTGAAGCAAAAGGATTTCTTGTCTATTTGGAGCAACAATTTGTTCTAGTTTACCTTTATAGTACGAAAAGTCCATTCAGGAAAAACTTGATGGTATAGTCAGCAATATATAGAGTCTTTTTATAACAATATCACATGCTGCCTTCGTCCAATCAGTGGCACTGACACCGCAAATATGCCAAGAAGAACGTTAACCCAGGGCTAAGGAGTGTACAGTCTGAAATAGCATCTTATGAATAACCACCAGGATTACTTGTTAACCCCGGGTAAAGCATGAGCAGTGTGAAACGAGAAACATTTACCCGGGGATAACTAATTCAAGTGTAAAATGCACTAAATGTGCAATACTTCACTCGTTAGACACAGAGCTGCATGATATAGATTTTAAGTGTTTTACTAAGTGTTTAGATCCTTTAAATATACACACCACAGCCATATGCCTGGTTGGCTTCCAGCGTGTGCGCGGCGTCTTTAGCAGCAGACGTTCCTATCAGATGGCTGTATTTGTCTCTGTAGTTTGAGTTGGGCGACGCAGGCCTCTTCACACTGTGACTGGCTGCTTCCATCTCCAGTGCTGCCTTTTCCTGAAGAGAGTGCAGGAAAACATAAGACAGAAGTAGTCAAATACAGGACATCAATTAGACAGATACTTCCCAACAAAAATATTAATTCATAACAAAGCTCTATAAGATTATGAAATGACTTTCTCAGCTTATCTGACGCTTTGAAGCTGTTACGACCCGTCTTTTTATTCTCTACCTGATGGTGGCAGTATAACATCTGACTGTGACGTGTTGGAAACTCAGAATCGAAGACCAGGAGACTTGGTTCTTTCTTCAGCAGGATTCTTTATTGACAACACGAGCTGTAGTCATCAAGTCTATGTAACTTTACATGGTATCTAATAGGCATTCAGTGGGCAGTCCTTAAAGGTGCTGACAGTCCTTAAAAGTCTTGAACTTACACACTGCCTTAGAGATAACCACTAAATCTAATCATCTAAAGACAATAGAGGCATTTACCCCCAACTGGAGATAATGGTACCCCCCAAATTGTCAGAGAACTAAGACTATGTAAACATTCACACATAGTTCAACTCTCAGTAGGAAGACCAAAGACTAAGAAAACCCCTTCAATGGAAACTATATTGAATCGAATCAGTAAATGGATGCCATCATGTTCACCTTGAATGCCCAATACAGTGTAGTTCACCTTAGTTTTTCATGTGATGTTATGTAAGGAAGTAGGATCAGCAGATCTTAAACATATTCTTAAATTTGTAATCCTACAGACGTCACTGTTAACTGGATGATTGATGGGTGGAGAGTGTAAATGTTTGGACTGATTTACCCCAGAACACAGTTCTCCAGAGAAGTCGTTTGCTCCAATTTGTTCTATTTTAGTTTGTCTATTATTTCCCAACATTTATTACCCCATTGGACTATTATTTTCTCTTGTTTATTTAAATTCCTAGACATTGTGTTATATTTCTGTAACAGATCATTTTTGTTCCAAATAAATAAGCTTGAAATGCAAACCGTTTGTTTGTGTGTGTAAACCTCTTGATGTTACAGCCAGAAACGATCAGAGGTGTGTTTCCCGTACAACAACGTAACTCGATGCTTCACTACCATAGTACGATGCATCGTTGAAGAAATCAACTAGCTACTCACAACTGTTTCCCGAAACCACACTGTCGCGAATTGGTCGTTCAACCATGCTGGTTTATGTCGTCACACACGTGGTGGAGTAATAACTACTTTTAATGAATCTGTTTGAGATTGAATTAATGCTAGATATTTTGCTTTAAATTACAGACAAGGCATCTGAGGACTATTTCTCATTTTTCTCAGTTATTTTGCTTTATTTCCAGATTCAATCATAGGCTCGTTCTTACATAGTAGAGCACGTTCGCACATGCGCACTCTTCAAAAACTGTGCTTTAAATCTTGACAAACTCAAAGACGTAAATGACATTTGTATGTATTCTAAATAAAAGACACAGGTTGTACTGAATGTCATCTTGCTTATTTTGCTCAAGATAAGGATTTATTAAGTCCACACGTCATGCAATCTATAACTCTGCTTCTAACCACAGGTCGAGATCTGTCGTTCAAACACACAACTTTGCGATGCTGTTTGCGAATGTTCGTTGGAACGATGGTTTCGGGAAACACCGACTCGTTGAACTATGCTGATAACGACTGAACTTGAGACCATAGTTGGCAAACGATGCTTTCGGGAAACGCACCCCTGGCCGTGACGAAGCCTGACAGACAGTATTCTGTATGGACGTCATCTTACCTTTAGTCGACGCCTCTCCTCAGCTTTCTGCGGGTCCCACTCCTCACCTTTGCGATAAGCCTCCAGTTCTTCATCTGATGGTGCAAACTCCTTCAAAACCAAACACACTAAGCATTAATACACAGTATTCGTTAATTCAGAATCGAGACGAACTGAGTTTTGTTTTGTTTTTTTCACTACTGTCACACCTGAGGTAGTTTTTAGGGGTGTAATTATACCCTCATGTCACAATTCGATACATATCATGATACTGAACTCACGATACGATATTATTGCGATACTCCAAGACATAAGATAAAAGGTTAACAAAAAATTTACGGTTGATAAAATGCTAAATTTGGGTATTACATTGTGTGTGTAAATGAATAGGCTTGGACTTGGTGCTGGAAACCCAAAGCACAGGACAATAGAGACACCAGAATAACAATATTCATGATTCTGAAGCTGAAAATACTGAATTATTTTAGACGAATATGCTTGCGCTCTGTCACTTTAAAATAATGTTGGCCACTTTTTACTGGTAACATCAGACATTTGGCATTTGGCAAAACTAGATTTTTTTCCTCACACAGTAATTTTTATTTTTGGGTGACCTATACACAATAAATATTGTCACTATCCACGATACATATTGTTGCATTTTTGTATTGCGATATATTGTGACACGATATATTGTTATTAGTTTTGGTTCCTTACCACCGTCCCTTTAGGCTTGGCCAGTTGGGGTTTAAAAGACAGTTAATATTCAGAGGACAACACTTGAACTAAATTGAGCTGGATGACGGCACTATTGTCTTCTGTGGAGCTGCTTTATAGCTGAATCATGTTTGTTTCATAATTGACAAACTTTTTTTATTACTGAAGTGAATTGAATCAACATTGAACTGACTTGAACTAGATAATGACACTATTTCCTTCTGTAAAGCTGCTTTACAGCTGAAATTTAAGTATTTTGCATAACGTACAGTTTTCCTGTTTAGCGCTATGAAGCCGCTTTGAAGAAATCTGTAAAGCATAGTGCGCTGTAGAATAAATGTGAGAATTTGTTTTATTTTCCATTTGTATTTTTATTATTTTGTTTAGAATTTTTGCCACTTTTTAAATGTCTATATAGTTTTTATTATTTTTATTAGTATTAGTTATTTTTGCACATCAAGTTAAACAAAGAAAATTAGAAATATTGAGCTGAAATAAAATATATAAAAAAACTTAAATTCATTTTATTTTTGTAAACATTTATTTTATTTCAAGCAACAAAAAGGTTTTTTTAACGGTTTAACTTTTCATTTCAGTTATCTATAATAACTCTGGTGCGAACAGAATTAAAATGTTTCGATGTACAGTATCCAAAACACAAGGAAACATATTTACAAAGATCCTCCGGAGAGAAAGTTGTCTTCAATACATACCTTTTTAAACAGCATGACGTATCTGCTCTCTTCATCCTCACCAAAGGAAAAGGACGACAGCCCTGCGACCTCGGCCACATCATGCCTGAGAGAAGTGGAGGCGTTAGCATGAACTGTACGGTACGCCAATCAAAAAAACATATAGTTGTTTCTTAATATTAAACTAGAATAGCAGAATGCATTTAAAATAAATGTATTTTAACATTAATTAATCACAGCTGGTAATGTTATAGACTCTTATGCCATTCTGAAGGGCATAAAATTTAACCCAAATCCAGAAATTAAATTTGATAATCCAAAGTATCTGCAAATACGCTTCTATAAGCATGTAGTTTGCAGAATACCTCATCATGGCTTAAGAAATGTATTAAAAAAAACAGTGTGAAGGACGATATCATTCTGTTTATTTTTGTCATCTGCAGCTTTAAATGCTCAAGCTCTGTAAAGCAGGATGGATTCTGATTGGCTGTTATTGTTTTTATCGTTCATCAGCTGGGAAAAATCATTCCGTTAGTGATTCCAGCCATATTGTTTCTCTGTGCCGTTATGGTTATAGTTGTGGTGTCGACTCTTTTACATTTAGAATATGAAACAGAAGTTGTGATAGTATTTTCCTTCCCTATAGTGACATATATTTTGATTGAAGATTTACAAGGGCACATAAATCGGAAAAAATAGCGATGTGTGCACAGATAAACCATTTATAATAAATACTGCAATATTACATAAAGTATTAAGAACGACACATTTTTTATGTACTAACATAACTCAAATGGAAATAAAATTGATAAATTAATATTTAAAATAATAATAATAATAATAATAATAATAAAACACGAAATATTGAAACGTTTTGAAAATTTTAAAATGCAAACTGAAAAATATTTAAATAAAAGCCAATTCAAAATATTACTTAAAAGCTAGAATAGTATCTCAATGATACTAAAATAACACTGTGTTGAACTCACAATATGCTTCTCTCGATCTTTCCCATAGGGTTATATTTCTTCTTCTGCAGTTTGCTGTCCTGAATGAAGTCAGACACCTCTTTCTCCATCTAAAGCAAAAATTCACACTCATTTTCATAAACAAAACTTCATAGACATCATAGGCTCCTGTTTATGAGAGACAAAGAAAGGCAGTACCTTTCTCCTAAACTCAGTTTTTTTCCTCTTCTCATCCTCCTCGAGCTTCTTCAGCCTGGCTGCTTGTTCTGCACAATAAGAACAAAAATCATCAGAATATACAATAAAAATGACAAAAATTATTTCTTATTTACCACGTGTATGTGCACCGTGAAATTATTGGCATGTTAGTGAACAATTAGACAATTTATTTAACATTTACAACAGTTGCTGTGGCTGTAATAGTATTAAAGCTTAGCTATTATTGTTGAATTGCAATAGATTATTCGTGCTTTTAAGCAAATGTACGGCTGGCCTATTTATAAAACAGTTTAATACCAACCACAAAAGGCATCAACAAACCAGATATGACGTCGAGAGGACTTTCAACGACAGATGACGTATGCACGTTCATGTAATATTTCTCAGGCGCTGATTGGTTATATTTATTGCAGAGTTAGTGTCGCAGAGGGCACTCGGATATTTGTTTATTTCCACTTGTAAATCTACAAGCATTCTCAGTTTCACATTCTTAGCTACAAGGAAGTGTATTTGTAGAATTAAAACTTTATACCTCTAGCTTTCCGTCGGCTTTCTTGGTTGTGAACGGTTGGAGGCTTTTCCATCGAGCTCAAGATCGAGCCCAGGAGGTCCGCCATCTTTGGACTGTCTAATTCTGACCGGAAACTCGCTGCATGCTGCATTCTTGAAATTGCATTCTGGGTAATGTGGTCCAACCAGGGGATTTCACAATGACGTCATTAAATACAAATAAATGGGCTGAATCTAAAGAAAAACACCCAGGCGTAGGATGAATAGTCTTTGTATAGTTGAGCAAATGCTTGCTACATAGGTTTTATCATTTAGGAACTTTTACAAAAACTACAAAAATGCTTTTGATTTTATGCATATATATTTTTATGATTCACATTTTGAAACAGTATTTCGTTTATTCTGCTCATTTATTAACGTATTGGCTCCCTTTACTATCAGTTTAAAATATGTATATTTTTAAAGGTTTTATTAATTACGTTTCTAAATGTAATATTTATAAAAAATATATATATATTTGGTTAATTATCAATTTGTTCTTTTTAGGTGCATGTCATGTATAGAAATTAATCAAGAATAAACTATTGTTCTTCACCCAGCAGTACAACAACAACAAAATATGTTATATAAACATTATATTTAATATTTAAAAAAAAATCATGTTTTCAAGTTTACCAATGAAGTGTTACTTAAAACAGCGCTGTTTAATTGACTAGTTTTGTTAAATTGTATAATTTGTTGTTTCTGCATGGCAAGCAAATGAAAAACACCACAATTTTATTAGTTTCTTTACTTGATGAAAGCCACAATTATTTTTAAAAGCTGGTCTCGTTTGATATCACTCTTCATTTAAAAACAAAAATGCAATAAATGCCTTACATACTAGGAATAAAATATCAAGTTTTTGAAAATTTGGAATTATTTTTCTTCCCGAATTTTAAGAGCACAATAATTCCACTGTTACTTTCATACAGTTCCTCAGACTGGAAAATGAATACCTCAAACTTTAATACAGCACAAGCAGCTAGCTGGGGTGGTATTGGCCTTTACACACCTCATTATCATTATTACACAGTAACAGTTTCCAGTTAATTGTGCTCAATGCAAGTAAACATCACCAAATGATCAATGCAAAGCAGTCTTTAGGGTAGAACATGCTAATGTGAGGCTAAGTTGTCACTGTATGTTTTGCACAGAATTGTGTGTATGCTGGTTAGATTCACAATAATTATGAGAAGAAAGAGAAAAGTCTTTTATGATTCACTCAGAATACAGGTTCGCATCTGTATTGACAAAGATTCCTCACAAGTTACAACTAAGCCTGTTGACAGGTCAGTACAGTTGTTGACCTTGAGGAAAAGTTTGTGTGGGGGAGGGGGGGGGGGGGATAACATAAATATAATTTAAAACTAAAACGGGGGTCTTACTGGAGTGAGCGATACCTTCATTTAATTCAATCTATAATGTGGTCAGTCAGTCAGTCTATGCAATATAAGACTCCAAATGGTCTTCACAGTTACCACCACAGCAAAGGGCCACAATCCAGTGCATATTGGTTCTGTTACCAACCATCAAAAACAGAAACTATACTGGGAAACCAGATGTGGGAGAAAAACAATATGAAGTATGGCCTGTGGCTGTCCCCTGATGACCCTAAGGACATATCTAGGAGTCAAGGAAATAGATCTTGTAGAACTTGTTCATCTGCTCCAGGAAGATGAAGGTAAGAACTGTGTGCGGCCCAAGACGAGCGTAATAAGGAGTGAAACCCTTCCACAGACTGAAGAATCCTTCTTTTCTTATGACCTTCACCAATACCTCCTAAAGAAAGAAAAAGTGAAAAAGAATGAGAGAAAGGCTGAAAGTGTCAGAGACTATACCACTAACAACAAAAATAATAATAAAATGACATTTAATTATTGCACAAGTATATTTACACTTTACTTAGTATTTTATTCAGTGTAACCATTACAATGGTACTGAAAAGGTCATGCCATCCCGACCTGCTGATTAAACGTTACTGTTGGTGCTCTAATTCCTGCAACTCAGCGCAAATTCAGCACAAGTCTTTTGGTTTCCTCCAAAATAAGTTTTCATGGAAGCTAATATCCACCACAGAATAAAAAGTTGTGAGCGGGGAAAAAAATCTGAATTGCGAGATGTAAACTGAGAATTCTGGGGAGAAAAGTCAGATTTGCGAGATGTAAACTGAGAATTCTGGGGGGAAAAAAGTCAGAACTGCAAGATATAAACTCAGCATTCTGAGGGGAAAAAAATTAGAATTGCGAGATGTAAACTCAGTATTCTGAGGAAAAAGTCAGAATTGTGAGATATAAACAGAATTCTGTGGGAAAAAAAATCAGAATTGTGAGATGTAAACTCAATATTCTGAGAAAAAAAAAATCTGAATTGCGAGATGTAACCTCAGTATTCTGAGGGAAAAAATCTGAATTGCGAGATACAAACAGAATTCTGTGGGAAAAAAATCAGAATTGTGAGATGTAAACTCAATATTCTGAGGAAAAAAATCTGAATTGCGAGATGTAACCTCAGTATTCTGAGGAAAAAAAATCAGAATTGCGAGATGTAAACTCAGTATTCTGAGGAAAAAAATCTGAATTGCGAGATGTAAACTCAGTATTCTGAGGAAAAAAAACCTGAATTGCGAGATGTAACCTCAGTATTCTGAGGGAAAAAAATCAGAATTGTGAGATGTAAACTCAATATTCTGAGGAAAAAAATCTGAATTGCGAGATATAAACTCAGTATTCTGAGGAAAAAAATCTGAATTGCGAGATATAAACTCAGTATTCTGAGGAAAAAAATCTGAATTGCGAGATATAAACTCAGTATTCTGAGGAAAAAAATCTGAATTGCGAGATGTAAACTCACTATTCTGAGGAAAAAAAATCAGAATTGCGAGATGTAACCTCAGTATTCTGAGGGAAAAAAATCAGAATTGTGAGATGTAAACTCAATATTCTGAGGAAAAAAATCTGAATTGCGAGATGTAACCTCAGTATTCTGAGGAAAAAAAATCAGAATTGCGAGATGTAAACTCAATATTCTGAGGAAAAAAATCTGAATTGCGAGATATAAACTCAGTATTCTGAGGAAAAAAATCTGAATTGCGAGATATAAACTCAGTATTCTGAGGAAAAAAATCTGAATTGCGAGATATAAACTCAGTATTCTGAGGAAAAAAATCTGAATTGCGAGATATAAACTCAGTATTCTGAGGAAAAAAGTCAGAATTGTGAGATATAAACAGAATTCTGTGGGAAAAAAATCTGAATTGCGAGATGTAAACTCAGTATTCTGAGGAAAAAAGTCAGAATTGCGAGATGTAAACTCAATATTCTGAGGAAAAAAATCTGAATTGCGAGATGTAACCTCAGTATTCTGAGGAAAAAAAATCAGAATTGCGAGATGTAAACTCAATATTCTGAGGAAAAAAATCTGAATTGCGAGATATAAACTCAGTATTCTGAGGAAAAAAATCTGAATTGCGAGATATAAACTCAGTATTCTGAGGAAAAAAATCTGAATTGCGAGATATAAACTCAGTATTCTGAGGAAAAAAATCTGAATTGCGAGATATAAACTCAGTATTCTGAGGAAAAAAATCTGAATTGCGAGATATAAACTCAGTATTCTGAGGAAAAAAGTCAGAATTGTGAGATATAAACAGAATTCTGTGGGAAAAAAATCTAAATTGCGAGATGTAAACTCAGTATTCTGAGGAAAAAAGTCAGAATTGCGAGATGTAAACTCTAGCCTGGGTTTCCCCATACTGCCTTGCTCGCAGCGCGATTTTATTCACGCTGCTAGGCAGTCTGGACACCATGGACCAAATTTTCCCCTAAAAAGGGAACCAATCACAGAACGGGGAGGGAGCAGCAAGACGATGACGACACCGAAGCAGTTTGTTTATATCTATGGATCCAACATGGCATCAGACTCGACGTTATCTTCTACCCTCATGTTTATCTTGCACTAACGGTAATATTCGCTAAACGCCATCGTGTACAAATAAATCTTTGACCCATCGTCTTTTTCCTCGTCGAATTTCTGTCACTCTACATACGTCATCTGGTATAATTGAAGCGATTGGCTATGAGCTACATACAGGCGCATTTGATAGACATTCATAACGCCCAATAAACGGCTCTGGGCATTCGTAAACCACGCCTCAAATACGAGAAAATGAACACGTGGTTCCCAGACCAAGTCTCAAATGAGACTTGGTCTGACGTTAGCCAGGCTATGTAAACTCAGTATTCTGAGGAAAAAAGTCAGAATTGCGAGATATAAACAGAATTATAAGGAAAAGTCAGAATTGCTCAGAGTTTCCAGACATAAACTCAGAATTGTAAAAAAAAGAAGTCGTCAGAATTGGTATATAAAAACATTGATTGCAACTATTTTTATTTTGTGGCACAAATAAGCTTTTCCTGAAACTTGATCCATTTAGGATTTCTCCCTACACCAACGTGACTGAAAGGTCACATCTCTAGCTGTCTGAGATCAGTAGCTTAAAACAGACAGAGTAACAGGGGAAAGCAGCAAGAGATTGACTATGAGTGAGTTAAGAACATACCAAACCATTCTTGTACTCCGGCTTCCCATCAATCATTCTCATGTTCTGGATTCTTTTGAAAAGAATGAGATACATGTTAGCATTGGATAATCAGCACAACATCTACCCAAACCTGCTGCACAGAAAACAACCAGAATCAGCAAAAATTTATGATTGAATGACTGTTTTGAGTCTTTTGTTAAGTCAGGTCTTATTTAATGAGTGACTCATTTGTTATGTGCAATCTTATCTTTTGGTTTGCGTCCAAGTTGTAAAAATGGAAATAATAATAATCGAATGAGATGAAGTATCTTGGACATTTACGTTTATGCATTTGGCAGATGCTTTTAATACAAAGGAAGTTACATTGCAATCAAGTTATACATTTTATCATTAATCAAACAAACACATGAACCTGGTGTTAGTGCCAAGCTCTATTATAAGAATGTCATTTAATATTTTAAAATTAACATTATTATATATACTATCAAAATGGTCAACATAAATGTTGAATTTCCTGCAACAATAATTATTGTGATATATTGCAGTTGCTGTGATTTTGGCCATTCCAACCTAATTCAATATCTTTCATATTGCGTGCATATTCTGCGATGTGTGTATTGGCCATCTTGCTCTCTACATACGCTGGATCAGGCATTGAAAAACCCCTTGACCACTAGCATGTATACGTTATAAGATAATAAATAATGATGGTCCCTTAAAGCAGTTAGCTTACTTATCAGCTCCAGAATTTACAACCTTTACCTGCACACATCTGAACAAAATATACTCCTTTGTTGACCTGCACTCATCCTTCCACCATACAATGTTATATTTTGATAGTTTTGGTACCTAAAGCACACCAATGCACAATTTCCGGAAACATTCTATTAATAGTAATGCATATGAGGTTTAGAACTTTATATCTTTTATGATGTTTCTGCAATACTGATACTTCTGGCATCAAGCCAGTTCCTTATAAACGTGTTTAGTTTTTAAAACACTGTAAACCACATGGCAAATAAAAGTAATGCTGATATGGTTATCATTAGGGATGCACAATTTATAGTCATACAATCAATATTAGATTCAAGCCTTTTTTGTGAATGCAATCGCAGGTTTGAAATCTGTCACACTGGTGTTGGACCATAAAATGGAGATTAATTATTAACTAACTGTCGGCTTCAGTCAACATATTCATCGCTAGTTATCATGCATGTTATAGTTGTTTAAAGAGATACAATTCTGTCATCTCTAATGTCGTTCTAAACCCATAAGACTTAGGTTCATCTTCGAAACACAAGTGAAGATATTTTTAACGAAATCTGAGATATTTCTGTTCTGTCCCTCCATTGAAAGTCTATTCATCACCCACAACATTCATAAAGAGATTGTAAAATAAATTCAAGTCACTTTATATGACGAACAGATTGACTTTAGGCTTTTATTCACATATAATCATTGATCAGCGAAAATAAACAGAAGCACATTTGCATGACGCATGATAATGAACCTCGTTGGTTTTCGCACATGCTTGCAAGCATGCTTGAGCTTCTGTTTGCCAAAATTCAATGCCATAGTTTGCAGATCAATATTTATATGTGAATAAAAGCCCAAATTAAATATGTTCATCATATAAAGCAATCATGTTGCTTCATAAAGCCCCGTTCACACCACCAGCGACTTTGTCGCTGTATGTCGCTAGTCTCTGTACTGTATAGTCGCTTGTGGGCGTTCGTAGTGCTGTCGCTCTAATGTTATTGGTAGACTGCACGTCTGGCCATATCTATACAAAATACCATCACAAGTGATATATACAACTATATAATTTTTAATTTGACTAGGAATTAGGCTCAAAAGAAACAGTATGCTGTTGGGAGAGTGTTTTTATATTACCACAGCAGTGTTCAGTGGATTAAATCATTTAGCCTACTGGATTAATGATCGATCAATCAACAAATTAAAGGGATACATCACCGTTTTTTTTCATATTAAACTATGTTATTCCCTTAACTAAGACGAGTTGATACATACCTCTCTCGTCTCAGGATAACTCTAATGTATGGCGGAATAGCACTTGGGAGCACTTCGACTCCCAAGTGCTATTCCGCCATACATTATAGTTATCCTTTTTACCCGCTTAGAAAAGCTCCACATTTTATTTTGTGTCACCATACTTGGTCGTGTAACTACTCGTGTAACTATTTAAATAGGGAAAACGTGGAGGTGTTTGGTCGCTTCTAACTTCATCTCTGTTTGGTCCCTAATGAATGAACTGGGCTAAGCTAAGTGTTATAAAAGTGTCACCGCGCTCCAGAGCGATTGAGTGCACGCACTGAGACGAGAGAGGTATGTATCAACTCGTCTTAGTTAAGGGAATAACATAGTTTAATATGAAAAAACGGTGAAGTATCCCTTTAACTCATATAAATTACTAAAACGTCATTCGAATTTGACAAATAATCAATTTTCTTGTAAGCAATAGTCTACATAATGCATGGGAAACTGTAAAAATGAACTGCAGCAGTGCTAAACTTGCATCATAAAATTACAACACTCAAACTAAATTTGTGAATTAAACTCACTGACACTATCGACAGTTTCTTTTCCATGCATCATTTTATTATAGGCCCATGTATGTGGTTACAGTCAAATCAGATAAAACTCTTCTCTCGCCCTAGGACTCTTCTGCCTTGCCTGCACTCGAGACGGTGACGTGATCTGAGTTCCACTGAAAGTCTTCTTTCCTATTGGTTGTCGCTCACGAAAATCGCTTCTCATTTTGCATAAAGTTGAAATTTCTGAACTTTTGCCGCAGAGCTTTTGCCAAATCGCTCGACACGCCCACATTCTGTTGCCAACGGTCACTGTCGCTCGTGTCGCCGGAAGTCGCCAGCGCTCCATTGAAATGAATGGGATAATGTCGCTTTGTCACTGCCCACTGGCAGTGTGAACGGGGCTTAAGACTTAGATTAAACCACTGGATTCATATGTTTTTTTTTTTTTTTTCTCAATGCTTTTTTTTTTTAAACCATCACAGTTTTGGGGGAACAGACTTTCAATGGAGTGACAGAAAGTCATTCGGGTTTGGAACGACATGAGAGTGAATAAATGACCATTTTCATTAGGAAGTAAAGCTGTACCTGGTCTTAACAATATCAACTGGCATGGAGGCAGCGGTGGTGACCAGTCCACTGATCATACTGGCACAGAAATGACACAAGATATCATCTCCGAAATATCCTGCACAAACAGAAGTAGAGAGATATTTTAAATGGATCATTGCAGTACATTTTAGATTGACCTCAGTTCTACAACTCATTTGATCAGAAGAACACACGTCGATACGTCCACACTTACTAGGGTAAATAAATAACAGTTAGTGATTGGTTAATCACTAGTTCATCTGAATCACATTTAGACATTGCTTGTAAAACATTTCCACCATAAAACACTCTGAATTGACCACGTGAAAACTGAATTATGAAAAACTACAACTGGATGTCATGTTATTGGTGGGTTGCAAAACTGATCTGGGCTAGTTTTTCCAAAGGCATCATAAGTCTAAATGTAGAACCCATTTGCACTAATGGTCTTTAAGATCTACTTAGCCATACAGTGCTTTTGGGAAACGCAACCCACATCTAATTTGATCACAAAAATGATGTATTGCTGGTAAAATGTAAGATTTCATTTCTCCATCATGCAGTCAACTAAGGTATCCCCATAGGACACGGATCATGCAAGATCATATTAAGTGCTGCACATTGTTTCTGTTCATTTGTACAAAGAAAAGAAAAGAAAAAAAAAAGTAGTGAAACTTTCCTCAACCGTCTACTTCGCCACCATCTGCATTACCAATGGCCACCATCTCATCAAATCATCAACTCTATTGGAAAACGAGTGTCAATGTCAATGCACCCTTAGCAAACAATAAGTTAACATCAACTATGATAAATATCTCTAAAGCATTTATTAATCAAAAGTTGTTTCTGTCAATAATATTTATTGGACCTGAGCTAACAATTAACAGTTGTCTTGTATTCTTAATAACTAAAGTTCATAAAGATTAACACGTACTGTAACAAATAACACATATATTGCTCATTGTTAGTTAATGTCACTTAAAGCATTAACTAACGTTAACCAATAGAACCTTATTGTAAAGTGTTACCGCAAATATTTATAACCTTCACCCAAAACTACTTGGCAATGCCAGGCCGAGTCCCACACGGCGGGTCCTGTTTGGTAAACGTAACACTTATTTAATCCACTAATTTAATTCCTTACCCGACCCAACCCGTTTGAAACCCGAACCCGCATTAAAATACGATTGTCTCTTCTTAAACTCTGCAGTATATGTGTGGCCATTGGTCCACTTACAGTAGCAGCATAAAAAAATAAAATAACACTTGTATTGTGAGTAGACTATATACAGAAAGCGAGCAAAGAGCGATCCCTATAAAATAACTGAAGCTGTCAATCACTTCAAATCAGCGCATTTGACTTAATGCTGCAAAACACGCTGTAAATATAAACCTTTGACTGTCTTCAGAGTGTGAACCCAATATGCACTAGACCGTTTGAAAGCAGCTGCGTATCAACAACCGAATTCAAAATAGTCTTGGCTATCGGACACGATTCGCGACCTGCACCACAAATGACAACGTACATATTATTCCACCTGCTACATCAAATAATAGCGGTTCACTCTGATGCCAGAAATGCTTTTTCTTTTATTACAATCAAAAACCAAGCACCAAAAAACTAGATTATGACCTGCAAACACAGACAAAGCTGTTCTTGGATAGAAACAAGCAAATGACAAACAAAAAAGGGAAAGATTTTGGACAGTCGGGCAGGTTTTTAGAGCATGGCAGATGGTTTCTTGCTGGTCTACAATGTTCTTTCAACCCTAACCATCTTGACCGAGATGGTCTACCAGGCTGATTTGTGCTTAGTCCAACTGGTAGTCCAACTAATTAACCACCAAGATCAGCTAACCATGTACATCAAGATTTCCCTGGCAATCCAGAGTTCTCGCGAGAGCACAAGTTGAATTTGCTCAGCGAGTTTACTCTGGCGTCGAGTAATGATGCTCATTAAATATGCCCTTGTATCCGAGCTGCACCAATCACATCGGGTGATATAGGCGGGCCAGAGGCGAGCTAAACAGAAGACGACAGCGCTGCGACGTCGAAGTCATTAGTAAACATTACAAGATGGCTATGGGTGAACACCAGTTGTTTGAAACGGCTTTGGCCGCTACAATGAACGAGTTAGGCTTGGCTTTTTATCTAAAAGAGGAACAGAAGACGCCGCTCGAATCGTTCCTTTGCAAGAAGGACGTTTTTGCTGTTTTGCCGACCGGATATGGCAAGAGTCTAATCTACCAGTTAGCTCCGCTGGTAGCTAAGCGTATGGGGCTTGTTGTGATTGGTCGTAGTGTTATCCAATTGCGTGCAGTGAGATTTTCAAATGCATGCTTGGTGCCACCCCTCGAGCTGGCCGATCTTCATTAGTCGACGCCAGACAATTAATCTTTTAGATTTAGGTCTGGATTTCCAGGCTACATCAATATACCATCAGAATCTGGAATTAGCTAGATTTTCTAGAAGTGCTGATAGTACATGTTTGTGACTGATAAGATAAAAGGAGGTCCATACCAGAGTCCAACAGCGCTTGTTTGGACTGGGAATATGAAGCAAGTTGGGCTGCGTTCACAACAACTGCTCTGGCCATGGTGGGTATGCAGCCCTACATTAGAAATAAAACAAAAACACACATCATTAGTCTTTGTATGATTTTGCGGCACCCATTTTTTTACAGTGGTAGCGGCACAGCGTCACAGCTGACTTTCAGAGTATTTCAGTACGGTGTTAGATCTGCATTGGTAAAAGAATCAAACATCATGAAATTAATTTAGTTCCAGGATTTCTTTAAAATCGAGCCAGTCTTCTTCAAATCCCAATATTAGTCTAAAGCCCCTTTCACACAGCGCATTGATCCCGGAAGATTGCCAATCGCTAATTTGTGATCGAAAAAATGCATGAGTGTGTCAAGATCATAACCAAACTTAAGACGCTGCAGAGACATTACAAGTCACATCAATGTCACATGTCTTTACGGTCTCTTAATGGGATGTGTGTGAACGCACACACAGATTCCGAAAAATCACTGCCAGTGTGAATGAACCAAAATCAATTGATCCCGGGACAAATCCCTGGACACATTATCAGTGTGTTTTCCGGCATATCTGTGTGAAAGGGGCTTAAGTCTCACAAATACTTGATTGTAAAACACAAGCAAGATGTAGGAAAAAACAAACTCAAATGCATGAACATCTTCAGATTGTTTTATTTAGTGCCATGTCAGCATTCAAAGCTATTTTCATGGCAAAAATTCAATTACAAAAATAAAAATACAAATAAAATATGAATACAACAAAAACAGCAAGTCATATTACACAAGATTGTTTTAATTAACATGATAAAAAAAAATCCAAAACCTTTTCAGGCATAATCTTACTAAATAGGTCCTTAAGTGAGGTAACTTCATAAAAGAGCAATCCACTTGTATTAAGTCCAGGACCATCTAATAAAATATGTTTAACAGAGAGGGGAATCTTACAAAACATGCATAAAGTTGGGTCTTCACCTTTAAGCAAAAAAGCATGGGTCGAACTTGTATGACCCATACGACATCTGGTGTAAATGCATGAAAATCTGCGATCTAGATTATTAGCACACATGTAACTAGATTACACACACACCATATTCTTCTAACACACACTTACCCTCCAGAGTGTGGTGACTCCTTCCTCCTTAGTGATTCTGATGAGGGCATTGAAGACGTTTGAGTAACCCCTCCTTTGGTCTGGAGGCAACCTGGACAAGAAAGAGATAAACAAGTGATCCTTTATTAACATTTCAATATTTCTTTAATGTTTCAATATTTTAATAAGATAACGATGATGATATTGATATCAACACAATCAAATGATACTAACAGTTTAGTATCATTTATGTACCATTATAGAATTTACAAATTTATTTATTATATACATGTATTTTTAATACAATTTATTTTATTTTATTAAATGGCACATAAAAACAACATTATCTGTTGTTTGGTTGGCTGGTCACTTTACATGCCAGTTTTGTTTCACAAATCTAAGGGTGTGTTCATACTTGACAGGTTTGGATCGATTAAAACAACATTTGAACCTTGGTGGTCACCGAACATGCGGACAAGTGCTCACTAAACATGTGGTTCCAAACGAACTCGTGTGCGGTTCAACTAAAATATGAACGCAACATGGACCAAAGACATCTAAAAGAACCAAAAACAGGACGTGATGTCACAAGATGCGTCCCTAAAAATGACAGAAAGAATGCTTAAGCGTGCCTGGGCTGCATCTGAAATCGCACTCTTCCCTACTATATAGTAGTAGGTGAAAAACAGCATGTGACAAAAGAAGCATGACTGAATTCACATAAAAGAGTAGGCAAAAAGTCACTGGGTGACCTAGTACTAGTGTTGCACGGTGTACCGATACCTGAAAAGTATCGCGATACTCGGAAATTAAAAACGTCACGATACCTAAATTTATCAGTATCGATACTTAAAAAAAAAAAAAAAAACGCCTCCCTATGGACGTCTGTGTTTTTTTCCTGATGCACGCAGCAAAGAACCTGCCGCTGTCAGTGTCATGTGACAAAACACTACAGCGAGATGGCTGCATGTGCGAGCACAAGTGGTCCACGTCTCCACGACTCGTTGAAAAAGATGATGCGAGGAGTGACATACGGAAGTACGTTGCCTAACTTGCTCTGTTGCACGGTGCACCGATACTTCAAAAGTAAATCGGAAATTAAAAACGTCACGATTCCTTAATTTATTAGTATCGATACTTCTAAGAATGACCACGTTCCAGATTTGTAAGGCCGGTGACACACTGGCTGCGTGTCGTGTCCGTTTTTATTTCGGCTCCCATGTAAACTGCCTGCGTGACACACGCGCCTGGGCGCAGCTCGAGAGCGCGGAAAACGCGTGCATGTTAAAAATAGAACCGACGCCTATTTTTCACGACACGCAAGTGTGTTGGAAGTTTCCAGGCAAAATAGAATAGGAAAAGATGTTTCTATGTCATTTTGACACGAATACATATTAATAAATGACATTTTGATGTTTGGTTCAAACAAGAACGAATTGTTCTGTAGCCTATTTTACCGTGAACACTGCCGACGTTGTCTTTGCTGCTATATGTTTAACATGAAGTATAGGCCTTCCACAGCTCTCTCCCCACATGTCAAATATATCACCAATGAGGCTTATCATATGTTACCAATATTAAACATTGTTTAATATAATCGCTGTTCATATTTTTATTCAAAGTTCAGAATCAAGATAAAGCTCTTATGTTTCTTATGATAAATGAGATAATGCTGCTAAATTTATAAAAAAAAAAATTACCTTGAATGGCATTGCTCTAATTTATTTTTTATATTTTGATATTTCATATTTTGTTCAAATGTTTAATATATCTGCTGTTCATATGTTCATTTATTAGTGTGTTATAGGATTAGAATGTTGTCCCGGATTTAAAATAAAGCACAGCAATGATATTTGAGAGTGTTTCTCCCTTTTCAGGAAAAGTATCGAAAAAGTATCGAAATCGCAATACTTGACTTGGTATCGGTATCGAAACAATAATTTTGGTATCGTGACAACACTACCTAGTACTACAGGTGAGATTCTGAATTGTGCATCCGATGGACACTTTACTATCCCATGATGCGACGGGAGAGGATTTGTGAATGGCAGTGAGGCGACAACTGATGCTGGGAGGTCACATGATAATGACAACATGGCAGATGTAGTACATCCGGATTACATTCATACTATTTAGAATGTATGGTATTTAGCATTTGTGAAGTAATTACTTATTCAAAATAAGCACCTACTCAAGAGAACGTGCGATTTCGGACACACCCTTGTTTTTTTTCGCGACGTTGCCCATTATAGTTCGGTACAGGCGTCAGAACTGCGTCTTCTTGCAGCAGATCTTTGTTTGTGTGTGTGTGTGATGGAGGAATTCCTGCTGCTGCTTTGACTCCTTTACACATTTTCTAATCTATTCGAGTTCTCAGCTTGGAAAAATACCATCGTACTGTATGCATGCATGTATTTATGTACATGCCATGCACTGGACTATCTGAGGCAGCGGCAGAACCGTAGGAGGCTGGTACACACAGCTTTTTTCTGCGCTGTTTGGGGATGCTCGATTATGGAAAAAATCTTAATCATGATTATTTTGGTTAGTATAATAACGAACGATTATGTAACATGATTATTTCACATGACTTTAGGAATGTGTTGCATTTATTAAAAAAACACCTTTCAACAATTTGAAAATTTGAACATTGTCATAGGTCACTCTGTGTTTAATTTTCAAGTGGTTAAATAAATTTGTGGTGTTCCCATGCGCTGCAGCCACTACCATGTAGCAAATCTTGCACATAGCATGTTTCTGCTTGTCGTCGGATTCCTCAAAGCCAAACTGTTCCCAGACAACAGAGTTGGTTTTGCCTGTTTTGCTCACCAAACGCTGCTGTGGCTGCCCTCCTTCTGCCATCTTGAGTTTTTAAAGGTGATCTAAGTAACTTTTTTACCTTAACTGAACAGCTTCGGAGTCATTGGAATGGTTACATTACTTATTTCGGGTTGAATGGTGGTCGTTTCGCACCCCCCTGGTGCTAAAATGCTGTCATTATTGCTCTCCCTCACGCTGTTCGAACCCGAATGAAGAAGACGTTTAAAGAATGTCCTAGGGCTGGGCGATATGGAGCAAAAAATATATCTCGATATATTTTGCTATATCTCGATATACGATATATATCTCGATATCTTTACAGGAAAAATAACCCCCCGAAAACTACTGCAAAAACAAATATGCCAAATACCACAAAGTCTTTTTTTATTGAAGTGCAAATAGGTAGGCAGTTCATGTAGGAACAAAGTGCTTCTGCGACATTTAAAAAAAAAAAAAATCCCTGTATACAAAAATAATAATTTAACTGTAAAATAAAGGAAGAAATAATACATATTGCACTATTTTTAATAAACCTGTATAGAAATATCATTACTAATTTTGGCAAATAAATAAAAAAAAAATGCCACATATCCCCCCAAAACTGCACAACTGTAGAGTAAAACATTAATTTAAAAAAAAGTGATGAAAATGCATCTAAAAATTGACATGATTGTTACAAAATCACACTGTCTGGGGCCTCTGGAGAACTCAGAACAACTGTTAGCATAAAGTTTAAGGTAAAAATAACTGCCATTAAATTACAGTATCTTACTACTATGCAATTAGATAAACTGTTCATTCATTACATCACTTTACCTCTGTCTTTATCCACCTTTATCCTCTTATCTTCTTTTTGACACTGTATATAGCAGAATAGGTAACTTAGGCTAATGCTAATTTATAATGTGTCATGTAAATTCGGCCATCCGTCACAATCAGGAAACTTTCACCGTGTCTAGACCTGGCGCGAGCTGCCAGGCCCGTTTCTACAGGGGAGCATGTTAAGTGTGAGTGTTTTTATCGCCCTCAAACAAAAGCAATGCGGCGAGAGGCGACGCTACACAAAAAATTACCAACAACAACTGATCGCGCGCGCGCGCGCGCTGTTTCTGACGCACTTCAAGCACTCGCTGGGCGGGGAAAGATTGATGTGCCTGACCGAACTCGGGGGACTTGGTTGAATGAGACAACACGCGAGGGGAGGGGGAACAAAAGCAAGGAGGCGGAGGAGGGCGAGGGCGAGCGCGAGCACAACACAGAGAAGGCAAACAAGCAAATTGGCGAAATCAGAATTAAATATAAACAATATATCGATATATACGATATGTCAAAATCCATATCGAGTTTAAAAAATATCTCGATATATCGTAAATATCGAGATATCGCCCACCCCTAGAATGTCCCATCTGCTTTGATGTCGTTGATCTATAGCCTCTGGTGTCTGAGAATCGCCAACGAGTTTTTACAACAGCGTTGTCAAATATCTATTCTGAAGCTGTGGGGGGAGCTCTAGAGAGAAACCTGCGAGCAAAAAGCGAGAATACAGCGAAGAAATCCCGAAACTGCTGAGCCCTGCTTTAAATTCCAGCGGATGACGTGCACACGACTTGCCTCCCTGACTGTATAGGCTGAGAGAGTTTATGGGTTTGGGAGGGGCGGATGTGCGCGTGTCATTCAGAACACAAGACAAAATTAAGAGTGTTCTTGCAAAACAGAACATGGCAAAATAATAGTTTTTCCTCGATTGTACTATTTGGGTGATTTCGGGAGCCGAAATTCAATTAATTGCACAGCCCTAGCACTGTTGTCTCCTTCGGTTTACAAACATGTCTCCGTTATATTGTCATTTTCTGATCGTCAGGCACTTTGGAACAACACAGCCTTGTTTCGGCAGTGACTTTCAGCATGTTCCCTATAACAACGTCTGACGTTTGCATTTTAAGTGCCGTGACAAAGTCACATAAACCATGTGAAATCCGATCAGAGGTGTGTTTCCCGTACAACAACGTAACTCACTGCTTCACTACCATAGTACGATGCATCGTTGAAAAAATCAACTAGCTAGTCACAACTGTTTCCCGAAACCACACTGTCGCAAAGTGGTCGTTCAACCACGCTGGTTTATGTCGTCACGCACGTGGTGGAGTAATAACTACTTTTAATGAATCTGTTTGAGATCGAATTAATGCTAGATGTTTTGATATAAATTACAGACAAGGCATCTGAGGACTATTTCTCATTTTTCTCAGTTATTTCGCTTTATTTCCAGATTCAATCATAGGCTCGTTCTTGCGTACTAGAGCACGTTCACACATGCGCACTCTTCAAAAACTGTGCTTTAAATCTCTTGACTCAAAGACGTAAATGACATTTGTATGTATTCTAAATAAAAGACACAGGTTGTACTGAATGTCATCTTGCTTATTTTGCTCAAGATAAGGATTTATTAAGTCCACACGTCATGCAATCTATAACTCTGCTTCTAACCACAGGTCGAGATCTGTCGTTCAAACACACAACTTTGCGATGCAGTTTGCGAATGTTCGTTGGAACGATGGTTTCGGGAAACACCGACTCGTTGAACTATGCTGATAACGACTGAACTTGAGACCATAGTTGGCAAACGATGCTTTCGGGAAACGCACCCCAGAGCGTTCAGACTGAGACGGATTTCCAGAAATGCGTTTTGAAGAGGATTTCAAACCACAGTTGAATGTAGCTTGAAACGGATTTGTAAAAATCACAAAATTCACAAACAAAAACACTTGAAATCTTCAATCGGATATGCACAAAAATCAGATTTGGACTGACAGTCTGAACGTAGCCTAAGTGATTCACTTAGTCACTTTTAGGTGAATTATGAATTATGAATTATGGAGAAGTGTAATGATATTCTTCTACCTCCCATCAGCCGTCATTCGAATGAGCGCCACCTCAGCCGGAGTCCCGACGAACGCCCCCGTGGCCCCAGCGGTCATCCCGATCAAAGCCTTCATCAAGAAGTTGGGAGGTGTGCCATCCGCTTTAGACATGCGCTCAAACAGGACCGTGTAGATGCCCAAGCGGGTCGTGGTGTAGGTAGCCTGTCTCAACAGACCCGCCGAAAGCCTAAAATTAAAAACACGGGACAGAATGGCGTGAACACAATGAATGCGTAGTGATATATACGAGATATATGTATCAGATATAAACCTAATCAGATATTTACTGCTTGTGTAAAGCTATGGGCTCCATCTACAGTCACTCAGTAAGGGTGTCCAGCTAGAGCTCCCTAGTTTCTCACATCCAGTGTCTGGTAAAATTAATGTTAAAAAACAAACATAAATTCAATAATTCATTCAGATTCTTTACTCTGTACTTGAACATTCTCGCCTTGCTGTGTGAAAGTGTACCTCACTAACCTAAAACGCTAACGTTTTCCTAGCGCAGTTGTGGAGTGGTTCTCTTTCTTACCCGGTGTAGATGCCCCCGACGCCCTCGTTGCGCAGGATGCTAGCCAAGGCGTGCAAGCTAGTCTTGTACTCGCGAGCCTTGGAGCCCTGACCGCTCAACTGCATCCGGTTCTTCACCAGGTCCAGCGGCTGCACAAACACTGTCGCACCCATCCTGGAAGTCAGAGAGAATGCATGCATGTTAGCTAAATCGGTAACACTTTACAATAAGGTTCATTAGTTAACATTATTTAACTACATTAGTTAGCATGAACTAATAATGAACTGCACTTATAAAGTGTTTATTAATCTTTGTTAATGTTAATTTCAACATTTACTAATAGTGTACTAAAATCTTGTTGACAATAGTTAATGCACTGTGAACTAACATGAACAGCTGTATTTTTATTAACTGATGTTAACAAAGATAAACAAATAATTAACAAATGTGGTCATTAATACATGGTAAGGTGTTACCACTAAATCATGTATTTACTTTAAAGCCCTGTTCTCATCCTGAAGGAATCCTGTTAAAATTAGCAAAAAATGTAAAAAAGATAAGGACACATAATATGAATTTCTCACTACAGGACCAATATGATCCCCTGATAGGATAAAATATCCCAGTCGGAAAGTTCATAAGAATCACAAAACTGGAACTGGAAACTCCTCTAGGAATCTCAATCAAGTTCATCCTGTTGCTTTTTAATCTTATCAGGATCCTTTGAGACTATTTCCAAATAATGATTGAAATGTATCTAGAACTTCAACAGGAGTGACTGAGGACCCTACAACAGCTGCTGTTTCTTTAAAAAAACACAAAAACAAATGAAATTCCTTTTAAACTAGTGCATTTATGGTGTCCTTTGGACTTTGGCTCCTCAGTTAAACACAAACAAGGCAATTATGCCTTTGAAATGGAATTTGAGATAGTCTTTTCTTCCCTATATCCGAGTGAAAAGGCTTCTCGGTTAAGAAAAAAAAAAATCTAGGGCGGGACTTGATTTTGTTCGTGAGGAATTGATTGGATGGTTGTGGTTTGCTATTGGTGGATCTCATGTGAGTGACAGGTTGCTCCGCCCTCGTGCCAGTAAACACGTCATCAGAGAAGAGCAGAGATGTGGAGGGAGGGGAAGATATCCTGAATAAAGATTAAGAGGGCACATGAATTTTAGGAAAATAACTATATCCACGGATAAATCTTTTATAATAAATTCAGCAAAAACAATAAAAAAACAAGAATTGTCCGTGTTGATTTCATGGTGACTTTAACATTTGCCAAAAGACAACCTGTATAAGAAACAGCATTGATTTACAAGTCTTGTATTTGTTTCAGAGAGTCCATGTGTGAGGGAACTGTCTTAATTTTGTAGTATTATATTTAAGGATGGAATTTAATATTTAAAGGTCTTTTTAAGTTACAACAGAAGGGCCTACAACATACATTCCTCAATGACACATGACGACGCGTGACATTTAAATTGAAGTTCAAATTTTGACACGGGGTTACCAGGCTTTCTCTGGGCCTGCACACTCATTCACTACAGAACTCGCAGAAATAGACAAGAAAATCCACAACACACCACATAAACTCCTTATGCTGCTTCTGATCAATAGCTCGCGCAGCGGATAAAGGATGACCCTTATCAATAATCTCACTCTCCCATCAGTTGCTCATTCAATTCAAGCCCGTGCAACAGAGCGCGCCGCTGAGCGCATAGGCGCATACATACCCAGCCAAGCCACCGAAGAGAAACTTAATAGATTTGGGCGAGGTTTTGGGTTTGCCCGTGTGCGCTGCGGCTGCCATGGCTGCAGTGCTGGTTCGGGTTTCTGTAGGACACCTTCGCTTCTGCTGATACACTTCTGCTGTTGTGTACAGCAAGGTGACTCGCCGGGAACGCGCACGACAAGCGGAACACGCATGGACCAATGACATACGAGTTTTCACTCGCGGGACCGAGTACGCACGTGACGCGTAATTATGAGTCTTAAAGAGACAGAGACGTCCTTTCTTTTCCGCTGTGAGCCCTCAAAAAGAGCGCATTCAATCCACTGCAGAGGTCTAATAGCAATTTAACATCAACAGCAACACCAAAAATAAATGTAAATGCTACTGGAAGAGAATAGTTATGCGTCTGTCATATGCATAATATATTTTATTCAGATTTTATATATATAAAATCTGAATAAAATATATTATGCATATGACAGACGCATAACTATTCTCTTCCAGTAGCATTTACATTTATTTTTGGTAAATGTAAAAAGTATTTTAAGTATATATATATATATATACTTCAAATACTTCAATATATACAGTACAGGTCAAAAGTTTGGAAACATTACTATTTTTAATGTTTTTGAAAGAAGTTTCTTCTGCTCATCAAGCCTGCATTTATTTGATCAAAAATACAAACAAATAATAATGTAATATTGTGATATATGTGAACTAGTTTTCAATTTATTATACTTTAAATTATCATTTATTTCTGTGATGCAAAGCTGAATTTTCAGGATCATTACTCCAGTCTATCACATGATCCTTCAGAAATCATTCTAATATGATGATTCATTATCAAAGTTGGAAACAGTTCTGCTGATTAATATTTTTTCATAACCTGTGATACTTTTTTAGGATACTAGGCCTACTTTGATGAATAAAAAGTAAAAAAATAAAAATAAAAAAGAGAAGCAAATGTTTTAAAAATAGAAATCTTTTGTATATACACGACTGGTCAGTAATTTGTGGTCAGTAATTTTTTTCTTTCTTTTTTTGGAAATAAATCAATACTTTTATTCAGCAAGGATGTATTAAATTGATAAAAAGTGATAGTAAAGAAGATTTATATTATTAGAAAATATTTTTTTTATTTTGAATAAATACAGTTATTTTTAACCTTTTATTCATCAAATATATTAGGCAGCAGAACTGTTTCCAACACTCATAATAAATCAGGATATTAGAATGATTTCTAAAGGATCATGTGATAGACTGGATGTCACATGTGACACTGAAGACTGGAGTAATGATGCTGAAATTCAGCTTTGCATCACAGGAATAAATTATTATTTTTATTATTTTTTAAAGTATATTCAAATAGAAAACTTAAAAAAAAAAAGTTGTAATAATATTTCACAATATTACTGGGTTTTTTTTCTGTATTTTTGATCAAATAAATGCAGCCTTAGAGCATTAGAGACTTCTTTCAAAAATATAAAAAAGTAATGTTTCCAAACTAAAAGTAATGTTTGACCTGTAATGTATGCAGTATATGTATATACTTCAAAGAGCTCCTTAATTGCTTTATTTACCATTTACTTGTGTTAATTGATGTTAACTAGGCTGTCTTGTTGAATAATTATTTTACTTTATTTAGTTTGTATTGTATATTGTTATTACTATATTTATAACAATTACTGAGACAATTTTTTAACTAATTATTGTGTGTTTCTCAGAGTAAATGCTGAAATATTTTGTTCTGATCAATCTGATCAGGTCTGAAGCAGCCTATAGACAGGGTTACATTTGTAACTTTTCTCAGTGCTGTTGAGTGGACCAATCACAGCCGTCTGTACTGTATACATATTTTTCCTCAGTTAGGGATTACATCCGTGGGTTGATTTCCATGTTATGTCAGGCACCAGCTCTGATAGTTTCTCTCCAGTAAAACAAAAACGTCCTGAATGCGGTTCTGTGTTCGGTTCTCTTACGAGAGGTTTTCTCGTATTGCGTAAGTTAGCTTACGCTACGGGTAAAGTCATCTTTTCTCGAGATATGAAGCCAAATTAATTTTTTATATATTGTGACAATATTATTGTCAACGTGCAGCAGCTAGCAGACCTAGAGCGTGCTATCTAGCGCGCTCATTGGCTGCTCCGCGGCAACTGCAGCAGCCTACCACTGAGCCTGGCGTGACGTCACGCCCAAAGAGGGCGCGCGCGCCCTCACGGGTCACAGCCCGCCAAAATGGGAGTGGCTTAGCGTATATAACGAAGGGCTCGGGGACATAGAGAGAATATAAACGCATTAAACGGGACAGGCTGTTTCCGCCTTGCATTCAATGGCAGTTCTCCAGATCCTCCAGGCCGATCTCCTCCGCGAATTGGACGAGAAAGGCCCGGACCAGACTGTCTTGATGGATTTGCGCAGCGCGATGGACTTCTCTCTTCGCCCTACCAAGTCCGCGGCCCAGGCCATCGGGAGATCCATGGCCTCGCTTACCGTCGCCGAGAGACAGCTTTGGTTGACGCTTGCCGACATGGGTGAATCTGATCGGTCCGTGTTCCTCAACGCCGCGCTCTCCCCCACCGGCCTCTTCGGCCCAACGGTAAGCGGGATTGTGGATCGTTTTTCGGAGGTACAGAAGGCATCGCAGGCCATGAATCTCTTCCTGCCCCGCCGCTCGAGCTCAGCCAACAGTTAGTAAGAGTCAATTACGCAACTCGCTCGCCTGCACACAAACGCCGTTCTCACGGCGACCCAGAGAAATCTCAAAAAGAGTATAATGTCTGGTTATCCGGCTCACGCCGATGGTGTTATGAGTGTAGAAAATGTGCCCACGCCACGTCCCAGTGATCACCCCTACACACAAGCACGATCTCCCCTGTGTCTCTCTCACAGACCTCACTCTCATAAAGCGGGCACGCGCCGCTCGAGTGTCAAGCGTAGGAAACGTGCCCGCTCTGTTACACAGTTATCCCAGGGGTCAGATCATTTAAAGCTCCCAAACACTGGCCGTGTTGTGAACGTAAGCCCCGTGCCCGCTCACGAGCGCTCACACTTACTGATAAACACATTACCCCCGACGCCGCTCTCGCGTCACGGGTTTCTCGCCACAAAATGTTCTCCGTCCCAAGCGACCGAGTCATTGAGTGCTGCCCAGCCAGTTACCGCTATCAGCGAGCCCCCGTATTCGAGCATCGACAGCGCGCGTGCCGCGCCAATTCCTCTGATACAGGTTCCCTATCCCGCGCAGTGCGACGGTCGGGACCCAGAGGCCATTCTACCCCTAGCTATGCATGCGAAAGCGTGGGAAGCTATCCCGGGCGTGTCAGAATGGGTGCTGAACATTGTAAAACGGGGCTATTCGCTACAGTTCGCTCGCCGTCCCCCGCGCTTTCGACCACGGACCGAGACGAGATCTGTGAATACGGAAGTAGCACACACCTACTTCGTGCAGAAATAGCAAAGCTGCTGTGCAAGGGGGCGATAGAACAGGTGCATCCTTCTCTGAGCGAGACGGGCTTTTACAGCCATTACTTTCTCGTGCCCAAGAAGGACGGAGCTCTCAGACCTATATTAGATCTGAGATATTTGAACAAAGCTCTCATGAGACGGCCGTTCAAAATGCTCACGACCAGACAAATCCTCGCGCAAATTCGCCCGAGGGATGGTTTATTTTTAGATTATACCCCGTCACAGGCCATTCTTGAGATTCACCTTCGATGGTCGGGTAGCCTATATCAATACACGCGTCCTTCCGTTCGGCCTGTCGTTAGCACCCAGTACATTTACGAAGTGCATGGACGCGGCCCTCGCTCCCATAGACATCATATATGCTCGCTCCCCTGAGAAGACAGGGGCTGAGTCCCAATTCGCCTACTTATACTACGACCTAAAAGTATGTACTTTTTTTGTGATGAAAAAGTACATACTTTTGAGTGTGTAGCAAAAGAGTATGCACGTTCTGGGACATACTTCGATGACGTCATGCAACGTGAACTTGAACGTGGTTGCCTAGTTACGCACACCGCGACTGTTAACAAATCATTTAACATTTCATTCATTCTTATCCAATATAATTTTATTTACTATTCCCATCTTTTTTTCCACAATACATTTACAATGTGTTTACCAAATTGAGGAGTGAAGCAGGGCGTCGTCGTAGATCAACCAAACGCAGGTCGTTTGTGAGGCGGCTGGTTCTGACGTTCATGTGCAAATGTGTGTAACGAAAGCTAGCGCTAGGTTACTTAGCCTAATTTCTGAGTTAAAATATTTAAAGTTTATAGTGTAACTATTGTTTAACGTATTTTATACTTAATCTTATACTTATGTATAATACTTAAAAATACCCCGATGAAAATGAACCATGCTTTTACTATAGTAAAAGTGTAGTAACCATGTTTCTTTGGTTGGACTGATAAAGTTAACATATGTACAGCCACAGTATTACTACAAATAAGTCAGACAGAAACATCAAAAGAAATACATAAAAAAGACACTTGCATGACACTGTAGGCTACTAGAGCCTTTTTATTTATTGTTTTGTAGCCTGCAATGAGGCGCTCGGTATCTTCATCGGACCCTACAAGATAAACACGGTACTTTTTTGGCACAACATAAACCCATTAATATTACGAGACAATAAAATATAACTTTAATTAGGGTTAAACATTTGAATTCTTACACTTAAAAACTGAGGGTGCATCTCCGTTGCTGCATCCGACTGCCAGGTTTACATCACCATCATCACCGCAAAGCTCCTCCCTCCCGCACGCAATGGGTTGTGGGCAATATTAGCCGTTAGAGTGTGCATTGATCTGCACTTCGAATTCTAACCGGAAATAGTAGACCATCCGGGTATCTTTGGAATACTCATTTCAACATGCTACGATTTGGGACGTACTAATTCTAGTTTCGCATACTATTTAGGACGGATAGTATGCGAATTGGGACTCAGCAAGGGTATGCGAATTCTGAACTATTTGGATGACTGGCTGATACTGGCGCAGTCAGAGATAGAGCTCATATCTCACAGAACAGTGCTTCTCAGCCATCTGGAAAGCCTGGGTCTCACGGTCAACTGGACCAAGAGCTCATTAATGCCCAGCCAGTCAATCTCTTTTCTGGGAATAGAGCTGGACTCGGTGGCTATGACGGCCAGATTGTCGACACAGCGCGCGCACCGTATTCGACATCTCGCCGCGTCTTTTCAGAACGGCAGTTGGGTTCCTCTGAAAACGTTTCAGAAAATTCTGGGCCACATGGCCTCAGCTGCAGCAGTGCTCCAGCTGGGCTTGCTGCGCATGCGCCCGCTACAACGCTGGCTGAAAGCGCGAGTGCCTCACAGAGCAAGGACTGCCGGCGGCTCGCGAGTCAGTGTGAATCAGGGCTGTGTTTCAATGGTACCAGCGGGGAGTGACAATGGGAGTCATCTCGCACCGGAAAACGATCTCGACAGACGCCTCCAACCTAGGTTGGGGGGCTCTTTTCAAGGGCAGACTGGTCTATGGCCTCTGGTCAGACCGGGAGAAACGCCTTCACATAAACTGTCTAGAGATGATGGCGTTGAGAACGCGTTGAAGCACCTTCTCCCATACCTGCGGGACCACCATGTACTAGTCCGCACAGACAATATATCAGTGGTGTCCTACGTGAACCGTCAGGGCGGTGTCAAATCCAAGATTCTCTGCGCCCTGGCGGGACGCCACCTCGTTTGGGCTCAGCACTCACTGCACTCGCTGAGAGACGCGCACGTGCCAGGTCACCTGAACGATGGTCCAGACAGACTGTCCAGAGACAATGTTCCCCTGGGGGAGTGGTTTCTGCATCCCCAGACAGTCCAGCTTCTGTGGCGCCTTTTCGGCAAAGCGAAAGTCGACCTCTTTGCGTCAAAAGACAACGCTCACTGCCCAAAGTTCTTTTCAAGAGCGAGGATGCGCTGGCCCAAGCCTGGCCCAGCGACCCGCTGTACGCCTTCCCCCCGATCTCACTGTTGCCACAGGTCATCGGGAGAATCAGGGAGACGCGCCACTCGGTGCTCCTTATAGCCGCGCTGGGAGAACCAAACGTGGTTCCCGGAGCTGATACGGCTGGCAGACTCAGCCCCATGGCCGATCCCGGTGAGAAGAGACCTCCTCTCTCATACCCGTTGACCTGCCAAAAGGGGTCGTGAACACGATCACGCAGTCTAGAGCTCCCTCTACAAGACGGCTCTACGCGTCTAAATGGTCTGTGTTTAACAAATGGTGCACTGTCAAAAATTTAGACCCACAAACGTGTGGGGTTTCGTGGGTGCTTTGCTTTCTTCAAGAGCTGCTGGACATGGGCAGGTCCCCCTCCACGCTCAAAGTGTATGTTGCGGCCATCGCAGTGTTCGCTGAATCGCCGCGCAATAGGATTGGAACGAGTTCATCATCCGCTTCCTCAGAGGAGCCAGGAGGATGAATCCCCCCATCGGTTCCTGTTTGGGATCTTTCTCTGGTCCTGGAGGCCCTGAAAGCTCATCCCTTCGAACCTTTAGAAACTGTGGATTTGAAATACCTCACGCTCAAAACTGTTTTTCTGATAGCTCTGTCATCAGTTAAACGTGTGGGTGACTTACACGCGTTATCAGTTAACGCTGCGTGTCTCGAGTTCGGACCTAATGACTCTAAAGTCATTCTCAAACCGAGGCATGGTTATGTCCCCAATGTGATGGGCACTCCTTTCAGAGCGCAGGTCATTTCCCTCTCAGCCCTGCCGGCATCCGGCAGCGAGGTTGATAGTAACCTCCTCTGCCCTGTCAGAGCACTGAGAAATTACATCACGCGCTCCGCCGCTGTCAGGCGCTCGGAGCAGCTTTTCGTTTCATTTGGAGGGCACACCAAAGGTCTCGCCGCCTCGAGACACAGCCTTATGCGTCTAAAAACCTGCAGTGCCCTTTGGGCATCAGTACTCATTCCACCAGAGGCATGGCCTCATCGTGGGCTTGGTCCAGCGGGATTTCTATTCATGACATTTGTACGGCGGCAGGCTGGGCCTCCCCCTCTACATTTGTTAGGTTTTACAACCTGGAAGTTCCCGCCCTGCAGGCTAAACTTCTATCAGTCTAAGTCGTGTGTGTGCCCTGCCCAGATTCATCGTGCGCGGGCCACTTTACTCGATTTAGCTCCCCTGGTTGAGCTGCACTATAAAGGGTTGTGTTAAGTCAGTATAGACTGGCCGAGCCGCTCTACACACAGTAGGGGTGCTTATGAATATGTGCTGGCCCACTCTGTTGGCCGCCTGATTCCCACTTCTCTGTGTTCCCCGGGTTTCCCCTGGGACTCACGTAGTAGATGCTAGTAGTGTAAGCTAACTTACGCAATACGAGAGAACCTCGCGTAAGAGAACGATACTCGGTTACTGACATAACCTCGGTTCTCTCTAGAAGAGGGAACGAGTATTGAGTAACCCGCCGTGCTCGCGCCACAAGCTCACTTCGCTTCATTCGACAAAAACCAGGTTAGCAGCCCCTGAGCCCTTCCTTATGTACGCTAAGCCACCCCCATTTTGGCGGGCCGTCACGCCAGGCTCAGTGGTAGGCTGCTGCAGTTTCCGCAGGGCAGCCAATGAGCGCGCTAGATAGCCTGCTCTAGGTCTGCTAGCTGCCGCAGCACTGCATTGACAATATCTAAAAAATTAAGGATAATTTTTTGGCTTCATATCTCGAGAAAAGATGACTTTACCCGTAGGGTAAGCTAACTTACGCAATACTCATTCCCTCTTCTAGAGAGAACCGAGGTTACGTCAGTAACCGAGTATCGTTTTCTGAGCTGAGGATTAACACTTTGTGTATCGAAGATCAAGCAACAATGACTGCCTTGTGATTCTGACACGTTTGAACGAAATAGTGAAAAGAATTGTAATATTAGATAAAAAGGTTCTTATAAGGATGGCCCAATCATAGTCATAACCTAAATAAGACAGAAGTCATACAATGTACACAAATGTGATGTTTATCTAAAGTAATTTTTGCTTATTGGTTTGGTTGAATTGGGTCATCAAAGATCAACAGCAAAGGCATTAGTTAATAAAGTGATATTTAATACATAAAGTCTATTTAACATATTTAAAGGGGACCTATTATGGCCCTTTTCGCAAGATGTAATATAAGTCTCTGGGTGTCCCCGGCATGTGCCTGTGAAGTCTCAGCTCAAAATACCCCACAGATCATTTATTATAGCTTGTCAAATTTGCCCCTATTTGGGTGTGAGCAAAAACACAGTTTTTGTGTGTGTCCCTTTAAATGCAAATTCAGAAATTACAGAAACATTATTACATGGACTACTACTAGCATGTACTGTCATGTTAATCTTTTGCGCAAATCCAGCATTGAACTGACCCTAGTTTGTGAAGCAGTCCGGCAAAATAAATGATTTGCCCAAATTTATAACACATTTTTCCGACTTTCTTCGGCACATTTCCTTTATAAATAAAATTCAACCACGGTGTCCTCAGTGTCTCAGATGCCGGGAGTCTACGGAGACTTGTATGTCCGTACATAACAGAACATTTGTAATGTATATCTCCAGCTGCTAATGCAAGGATACAGAATTGGTGACGAGGGAGGATCACTCAGGGTGGGATCTATCTACTCTTATGTAAGAATAGGGGGAAATCTAGAACAGCTGGTTTGGAGAGACAGTTTAGGATTTATGGGGATTATAAAAATGATTTTTGATGATAGGCTGGTTGTTTACACACACTGTGTGGACACACATCTGCGTTCAAACACCTTATAAAAGTGAATTTTGCATAATAGGGGCAATCCCCTTTAATTATTGCAGGTTTGCGTAATATTCTGAGTTTGCATTTCACTGTTTTTATTCATTTTGAGGAATACTGAATCTGTTTTTGTGCAAGTGAGATAAATAAATGCATGCTTACATTTAATCTAAAGTTACAATACCCATCATGTTCACACAGCGCACACGATACCCCTGCACTCCTTATTTCTCTCAACATGAGGACAGGAGAGCTGTTGGTCATTAATGTAAAAACAAAGTAATTTGCAATGCTTATTTGAAAAAGTAACTCAGATATTTTGTAATAAATTTAAAAGAAATGCTTTACTTTGGTAGTTACTTGAAAAGTAATCTAATTACATAACTTGCGTAACGTGTTACCTTTCAATCCTCCTGAAGGAATAACACTAAATATGTTTTAGCAATTTGCCACTTTTTGCCACTTAAAATATTCTAATATCGCTTTATGTTGAAAAAAGTAGTTTTGTCTTCGACATGCTATTTTGTTCTCTAAATATATGATTTGAAGCTTTTAAAACTTTGAAAGAAGAAAGCAATAACTCTTAAATGTCCATGAAGGAGATGAAAATATGCTTGTGCCACTTTTCACTGCTTATCAGAAAAAAAATGTTTTGCACATGGCACCATATTTTTTGGACATGCATTTTGGTAAAACTCTGGAACTCTTTTGAGAAAATGATCATGATTATTCAGTCCTGTGGTGTATTTCAAATTAAAATGGTAAAATCGTATGACATTTTAATGGCATTTTCTAAAAGCATCCAGGAAAGAACATAGCTTTAATTTAAGACAGATAAATGTCTGCAACGATTGATTTAGCCAATTTAATAAATATAATATGGTGTTCAGACATAAAATGAATTGTAGCATGACAACAGGGGGCATCCTTGGATATTGCAGTGATCTGACATTGTTTCATGAGCAAGGTCATTCGTTCATTGTCTAAAGATGTGATGAAACAAGCACAGACAGTCTCACAGAACTGACAGAGCTGGAGGTGTCAGGCTGAGGAAGCGTGGACGTATTTCATTTCTTTTTTTTTATTTACTTTGATTTATTTTACTTATAGAATCTGTGAGAAAATAACGGCAAATTTAAGAGAATCTCTCTGTGCATATACAAATACATAAGGTAAAACAAGAGTGGAGTATGAGATAATGAGGCTGTATATAATGTGCAAAATGTGCAAGGATTGGTCCTTGTAATGAAACAATAAGAAACAATGTGTGCTAAATCATATGTAGTGGAACAATAGCATATTCTGGTAGGTTGAGTGAAATTAGCATAGCAGATGAGGCACTTTAAACATGTGCGAATACATTAGAAATCCTGATTATGTTTAGATGCCTAAGGCATGAATAATTTAGTTCATTTGTAGAAATATAAAGAGTGCAATTATGTCAGCCATGTGTGTAACCAGTGATGAAATTTGCCCTGCACAAACCCATTTGACATCTGTGTTCATATCAGGTTAGTAACGGCCTATATAGATTATTCTTTGCTGCTTGTGTGTATTTTATGATCTCCTCTGACAGTATATATTGGTTGGCACATTTCCTTTGGTGAAACGTGATAACCCATCATCACAGTTTCTCCTGAAGGCTATATGCAATGCCTTTGGCGTCTCTCTGTCACCATGCATTATGACATATAACTCATTCATGTGTGTGTCACCGTATATGCCTGAGAATTGGACAGTGGGCGTGTTTTTAAAGTCTCTGATGCGTAAGCTCAAATGACCTTCATTTTACCATTATATTATTTTCTGTCATGTAGATGTGTTCTGGATATGCCCTCCCTTGTTTTTACATCACCCACTGGAGATATATATAGACAAATGATTTCACAGGGGTCACAGCGGCCTGTCAAGCTGCTCAGCGAAGATCATGTTGTTGAGTTTTGCTGCTGACCACTGACTCTGATTCAATTCCCTGCACGTAGTGTTTGTTTGGCTGGAAATGAATCAGATATTGAGTGGATATCCTGCATAAACAATGTATGTAATTGTTATGAGAACCAGATTTGCTGAAAGACATTCAAGAATTAAAGTATCTACTCAACTTTTAAGAGGAAAAGAACATATTTACATTTGTTATTAAACTGTTGACACACCAGGACACACTGATAAACCTCTCAATAGGTGGCTGCAACCCAGGAGTTCATGATAGTGATAAATCGAAATGTGGACAGGCTCCAGCAACCGTACTAAATGCTCCCTTGTGAAAAAGAAGTGCACTTAATTGCATTGAATGTGCACTTGTATTGTGTTTCAAATCATAGAGGCATTTATATATTTTTTAAATGTACCTGCAGATGATATAATATTCAAGAATTACTACACTTTTATGACTATTTCTTAACACACTTAGTGTTAGTTCACCCAAAAATGAAAATTCTTTCATTAATTACTCACTCTCATGTCGTTCCAAACCTGTAAGACTTTCGTTCATCTTCGGAACACAAATGAAGATCTTTTTGATGAAATCTGAGAGATTTCTGTCCCTCCATTGACAGCTACGCAACTACCACTTTGACATTTCGAAACGTTCATAAAGAGATCGTAAAACTAATCCAAATGAATTGAGCGGTTTAGTACACATTTTCTGAATAGACTCGATCACTTTATATGATTGAATTTAGGCTTTTATATTCACATATAAACATTATTAGATTATGTTTACCACAACTGATGTGAGTTGATGAATTTTCACATGTGAATAAAAGCTTTTAAGTGAAACACCAAAGAAATTCAGTCACTGGCAATTATATATTGATATATTTTAAATGTGATTTGTTTTTCACATCACAAAATTGGATGCTGACAGTCAGAATGCATGGCTTCTTTTTAATGTCCTTCAATGGAGAACGATTTTTTGCCTCCAGACATTGTAATTACAGCATCTACCAGCAGGGGCTAAAGGGACTGCGCTATAACCAGGTGATCCTCGGCCCCTTGTTTTGCACATGGATTTATGTAATTGCCTTGACATCAGAGCATGAGCTCTGGGGATGCTGGAGTAACACTGACTTTGCCTCTACATACAGTATTGTGGATTACTGGGGTTTACATGTCCCTGTTCATTTAGCACATTTGAGCAAGATCATTTGAGGGATCTCAGTGTTCCTTAGCAAAGAAATTGTAATGTAGATTGATTCACCCTGTACTTTCTCAAGCAAGCACATGAATTTGCCCGGTAAATTGGAGCAGGTAATGGGATATTTACTAGAAAAACATGTGAAGGCAAAGGAGCAGAATTTTGGAATATCTTTTTTTTTGCTACCCACACACATCATAAACATTTCTCTGGCTTTGGACAGAACCCAGTGTTCTTGAATGAAGGCATGAAGAGAGAGTGATTGATGGAATGAAAGAGAAGAGATGAGACGAAACAGCTGTGCCGGAGAGAGACTGCAGGAAATCAGAGTCTCTCAGGCAAGAGTTTAATCCCTGATAATCTGACCGACCCTTTTACAGCGGATGGATCAAGGGCAGCTCAGCGTCCGCTGCCACATCCCGTGCGTTTCTGAGTCACAGTTGAACACTGTTCTGAAAGATATGTTGAAATAAAGATCATTATTTAAAAATTACGCGACCATCTGCAGAGCATTCTGTCAGGTAGATGCTGGTGTTAAGGAGATGCATGACACAGATTTACCAATATAAATACATGAATCCAACCTAATGGTGCAACCACAGCTTTGTAAAAAACATCAACAAAAAGTATAAAGCTAAAACCATTATTCATTTTAAATGAGAATGTTGTACATATCATCATAAGTCAGTGCCCACCCTTAACCACATTTAAATAAATTATTCAAATGCAAGGGATTATGGGTATTCCCAAAGCCACAGCGCTTACCAAAGGATGTAATATGACCTACATGAAGATCAAAGTGCTTTGACTTTATCACTCTGCAAAAGGCTCCACTTCACAGTTCACAAGAATATGGACAATCCCATGAATTTCTTTTGCAAAAATACAGGTTTAAAAAAATGTCCTCAAAATAAAAATACATTTTCCTTACAAACAAAATTGAGTAACATAAGTCTTTATTTAAGTGGAAAAAGTAAGTGTGCTTAATTGTGTTGAATTGTAGTTTACTTCAAATGTTAAAGGGGTGGTATAATGCCCTTTTCACAAGATGTAAAATAAGTCTTTGATGCCCCCAGAGTGTGTATGTGAAGTTTTAGCTCAAAATACCCCACAGATATTTTTAATGTTAAAATTGTCACTTTTTGATGGTGAGCTAAAAAGCCTCGTTTTGTGTCTGTTCCTTTAAATGCAAATGAGCTGCTGCTCCCGGCACAGAGGGCGGAGCTTCAAGAGCTCGTGTGTTTCAGATCCGATTACCTCAAGCAGACACACACTGAAAATTTCAAAAACTTTTAGCAATAGCCTTTTATGTTCAAACCGGAGTCAGACAATGATGGAGAGACTCAAGAAGAAGTGACAACATGTAAGCAACAGGACATTTCTAAATGGTTAGTTGATGAATTTATGTATCTGATGTGGAGTTAACTATCTTCTAGTCATTGATTAGCATAATCTGTCATGATATTAATCTATAAATCGCGTTGGGTTTATGTACATTTTAGGGTTCGTGATGTCACCACCGTATGTTTTAGTCCTTAAAAAGCGATTTCTGTAAAAGAAAACATCTCCCTTTGCTTTGAACTTTGAGCGTCATAACCTTTAAAAAAGTGAAATCATAATCAACCACCCTTTAAACATATAAGGACACTTTCATGACTAAATTCTTTAGAACACTTTGAAAAAGTACACTTTGTAAGTTTTGCTTAAAGTTCATTCTTTTATTAACCTTTTGTTTTTGTTTTATTTTTTTAACCTTTAACATTTTAATACATTTTTAATTATTATTTTATTTTTATTTCCATAATAAGTACTATTTTTAAAAAAAATTAGTATGCTATAAGTGCACTTCTTTTATCTTAATAGATTTATGTTTAAAAAAACAAACAATTTTTTATTTTTTATTTTTTCTTGGATGTGCTTTGATGGATGAATAGCGCAGTGTAAAAAACAAATGGAGTGAAGCGTTGAAAATATCAGCACTCTTGGAGACTAACTTTTGTATATATTAAGTAAAATAAGAATATGCTTTTTACATATAATAAGAATAGGCATAGCTTATGAATGTGTATAGCACAGTTCAGATCATTCAGTCTCAAAAGAGTTTGATGAGAAATATTTGAGTGCTGAATTCATGACTGGTTTGATCGCAGAAGTCTCCATCAGATCATCATGTAGTCTCACTGCTAGAAACAAATGATATGTAAAACAGATCTAATTTGTGATTTTTCCTTCATACACACCTGTGAAAAAGGACTGTATAAACTTGTATCTACTGTACTGAATAACATCTATCATATTCTGTTTATAGCGCTCTGTTTGAAAATGATGTTATGATGACTGTTATGCCTGTCAACCTTATTAATAGATCTTGGTGTGGTATTTTTGGCTTCCTTTTGGATGTCTGTCCTTAGTTTTATTGTGTCATTTTTAGCGTTTCTTTTTCCACATCATTAGTTTGAGCTGTTGGATGAGGGAGGGGCGACCTGGTCACTTTTTATCTGAGTTTTTTTTTTTTTTTTTAAATCAAGCCCAATGCAAGCAGATTGAGCATTAGTCTGTGTGTGTGTGTGTGTTTTAAATCTAAATCTACAACATCACTGTAAATCCTCTGTCATCTTTCATTCCAAAGAGCGAAAGAGACTGAGGAGCGAAAGAGGAGAAAGCAAAAGAGACAAAAGTAAGAAAGAAATTGAATTTTTCAGCGATTTGTGAACTTTTTTAATTAGTCTGGGTTGTTTTTATTTGTTTTAAGCATAATTCAAACTAAAGGTTTATGCTTTAAGCAACAACAACTACAACAAAAAACTATTTGGGGGAGATATTCTATGAAAGCAAATCTTAATATTTTCGCAATTTTGCTTGTCAAGTAAATGCAAAAAAATGTTGTTGTTTTTTGCAGTGAAAGAGATGTGTGTGTGACTTTTGACAGTGATGTGTGCAGATGTTCTTTTTTTATCATTTTCACTGTGAAAGAACAAACATTAAAGGATGGGACTTTTTTCTTTTATCTGTGTGTGTTTCAGATAAATGTGGCATCTCCAAATGATATATTTAATTTGGTACCTGCATGCTGAAACTTTGTTCTTTGCTTTTTTTACCTTTCTTTTATCTTTTTACACTTAGTCCTGCCAGTTGGAGTGTGTCTGAACGCTGAACTGAGAGCTCAAACCGAAGCCGACGACAGACCGAACTAAACCCTGGAAAATGGCCATGTTTGGGGGTCGTGGGGCGAAGGGGGGCAAGTTCTCCGTTGAGGACCTGTACGGGATCAGCAAGAAGCCCAAAGCCTCGTCAGGGGCAGCGAGCAGCACTGGGGCAAAAGTAAACGTGCAAAGCCGAGGAAAGGGGCAGAAAGGAGAGACGGATGCCCTGGCTTCTCAGATTTTGGAGGCGGCACAAAGACTGGTCGAGCGCCGGCGTCTTGAGCTTTACCTGAGGGAGTGTGGACTCAGCATCAATGACTGCCAATCAGAGAGACAAGCCATGCTGTACCGGTGAGTGTGTGTGTGTGTGTGTGTGTGTGTGTGTGTGTGTGTGTTTTGGGAAATGCACTCTCAATGGTGTCAAACCCGATAAAGCAAATGTGAAAGGATAATAAATGAAGGTGGCAGTAGCAGAACAGAAGATACACTCGGAACAGAAGATAGAATAAGAAATTAATACTTATATCCAGCAAGGATGCATTAATTTGACAATAAAGACATTTATGTCAGGTTATGTCTTGGGTTTTTGATCATATGTCTTGGTACCTGTCAGTTCAGGGGCCGTTTACACAACACCGTTTTCAACTAAAAACGTAAAACTTTATGCGTTTTGTCCGTTCATTTACACGACAATGGCATTTTTGGGGGCCTGAAATCTCAAACTTTTGAAAACGGGTTTCAGAGTGCACATTTGTGAAATTAACTTGTCTCGTGTAAACTACAAAAACACCAATTTGTGAAAACGGTGACATGCGCAGGGCGTGTTACGTGTTTAGTCTGTAGGCACATAGTGTTTCTTTACAAAGTGACATTGCTTCTGGTCTGTGTTCAGTTTCATTTTCATGGACTTTTGGCATGACAACGATATGCTTAAAGGGATAGTTCACTTTGAAATTAATTTTTGATATGTTTTAGCTTACCTCAAGGGCATCCAAGATGTAGGTGTCTTTGTTTCCGCAGTAGTTTCAATTTTGATATTTTTAGGTCAAACCGTTCTTGTCTGTCAGTCATATAATGCAGGTCGATGGTCACTGTATCAAAACACAAGCACAGAGTCCAAATTAAAACAATTCCCCATCGTCCAAATTAAACAATTCCCCATCGTAAGTACACATTGATGGCCTAAGACACGAAACGAGCGGTTTGTGTGAGAAAACGAACGGTATTTATATCGTTGTTATCTCTTGTAACACAGCACACGTCTAAATGATCTGACGGCGCGAGCGGGTATAGATATATACACTAGATGTCGCCTTTGCTACAGCAGTTCATTGGAACGAAACCGTAGCCAAGGCGACATCTATGTATATATCTATACCCGCCCGCGCCGTCAGATCATTTGGACGTGTGCTGTGTTACAAGAGGTAAAAACGATATAAATACTGTTCATTTTCTCACACAAACCGCTCGTTTCGTGTCTTAGGCCATCAATGTGTACTTACGATGGGGAATTGTTTAATTTGGACGACGGGGAATTGTTTTAATTTGGACTCTGTGCTTGTGTTTTGATACAGTGACCATCGGCCTGCATTATATGACTGACAGACAAGAACGGTTTGACCTAAAAATATCCAAATTGAAACTACTGCGGAAAAAAAGACACCTACATCTTGGATGCCCTTGAGGTAAGCTAAAACATACCAAAATTTATTTTCAAAGTGAACTATCCCTTTGAAACGAGTTGAGTTTTCCATGTGTACAGACGACACCCTTGTCAAAACATCCCTATTCACACAGATCCGTGAAAACAACTAAAAGTGCTGTCCTGAAAAAGAATCCTGAAAAAATTTCAAAGTTTCCACAAAAATATGAAGTTGATCATATAAATGCAGTCTTGGTGAGCATGAAAAACTTCTTTCAGAAACATTAACAAATCTTACCAACCCCTAACTTTTGAATGGTAATGTGTGTGTAAGTATTTCTTTGTAACTTGTTTTCCACTAAAAGGTGAATATTATGACTCCATGGTATTAAAGGGGTCATATGATGGGTCTAAAAAGAACATTATTTTATGTATTTGGTTTAATGCCATGTGTTTACATGGTTTTAGGTTAAAAAAAAGTCATTATTTTACACATACTGTACATTATTGTTGCTCCTCCATGCCCCGTCTTTCTGAAAGATTTTTACAAAGCTCATTCTGAAAAGTTTGGTGTGCTCTGATTGGCCAGTGATCCAGTGCATTGTGATTGGCCCAAAAACCTTAAGCGTGTGACGGAAATGTGACGCCCCTTACCATATCTGGAACATAAGCTCCCAAAGCAATGATGACAGGTGATAATGTCGGTACTACCTTTTCAATTCGAGCCCAAATCTGATCCGGAAAATGCAGATGATCAAGCTGATCGATCAACTTTGCCAGCGCGACTGGACCAGATCGTATCAGATTGGTAAAGGGTACTATACGGTTATCCGGACCACACTGTGTGATGACCTACCCCAACCCCGCCCCTAAACCTACCCGTCACTGGGGTTACGGCCAACCAGGAGCGGTTGTGGTCAGGTGTGGTCCGGATAACCGTATAGTACCTGGTAAAGTTTTATTTCATTGGGGACATAATTACTGATTATAATGACTTAACTGTCTTTTTACGCGTTGCGCCGCGTGTGAGAACATAAAGCGCTACTCTATACTGCTCAAAACTCGCGTTTGAATTGTCAATAGCAAATTCTTAAAATATGAAAACATACTTACAGGCTGTGTGAGTCAGAAGCGCCAGATTGTACATGTAAAGATGGACTTGCCCCACTGTTTTCTAATTGTGTCCTCTTCTGGAAGGCCAAACTAAGTAGTTTGGCTTTTGCAATGAAAAACACAGCGTCTCCACGACATGGTGGCGCCGGCAACAATAATACAGCGAGAATAAAAGTTACGCCTTCTTTCTTTTCGTATACATTAGTGCAGTGTTATGAAACTCTTGTTTGTGGGGGTGTGTTTGAACGAATCGTTTTAGGAAGGCGTGGCTGAGCCTTAACTTTTATAAAGTATATCTCTTTAGGTTTGACACTTTGAGCTTATTAACTCTGCAGATCTTATTGTTATGGGATGTGTGGAGATGAACCCAATTGCAGACAGTGGTCACAGCAACACAGTTTATTGTACAAATAACAGGGAAAACAAAGCCCACGAGGGGGCAAAACAGGACAAGACAGGACTATGAATACTAACTAGACTATGACATAGACTTGACGTAACTAGACTACAAATTAACAGCAAATACAGGATCAGAACTTCACTGGACAGGAATACTCACAAAGTGATCACACAAAGTATGAAATTGATCGACAATGAACCGACACAAGACAGCAGACATGAGGGGATTAAATAGGGAACAAATAATCAGGAACACAGGTGATAATGGGTAAAGCAATAATGACAAACGAGGATAACAAGGGGGCGGGGCTAGGGGACGAGACAACGCAAGCACATGGCCAAACAAATGGCCATGTGCTGCACATGAAACATGGGCCTGTCATGATTCTGCCGCAAGACAAGAGAAAATCAAAGACAAGGCAGAATCATGACACTTATACTTGCACTAACAGCTACATAACACACAAGAAAACAAGAAATCACATCATATTACCCATTTAATATGCACCTTTTAGGTGTAAACATGTTACAAAGTTACAAAATTGTTGCCCCTGCTATGCTATTTTAAAGGCTCCTAATTTTGTTCTGGAGTCTCGGTTTACATGCATCCAGTCAAAAACACTTTAATTTTCATATAATATGCATTGCAGTATCTCCTCTATTCTCACAGTTACTGAAACCGTTCAATAAAGGATTCAGTCTCTCTAAACCCAGCCTTTCTGAGAACCTGCTCTGCTCTGATTGGTCAGATGGCCCAGTCTGTTGTGATTGGTCGACTGTTTACAGCGCCTAAACGCTCATTACCATATCTGAATATTCAGCTCCAGATCTTCCTCTCCATTTGACACAGTGATATGAAGAGTAATGTTGGCATCAGTTTTACCATTTCAATTCCAGCGTGAGTCTCATCCTTTAGAAGTGCATCAAAGTGGATTTGCTTTGGCAGCCGAAAACAGCGTCTTCTCAACATGTCGACACACGAACCAAACCCTTCAAGTCGCAGCTACAACTACAGTGTTTGAGGGTCAAAGTACATGCTCACGGGCAAATATGAACACCATAGGCTGGCATTATGCAAATTTGTCACAAGCCTATTTAGGTTCATGCAGGAAGTAATACTGGAGTTACTGACGATTCGTTTCAGGGAATTCGTTTTTATTATGAAAAATCATAATAGGGGCACTTTTCAAGTACTTTTTTCTGACAGTGTAGAAGGTCAATTTTTTTACCTTCTGGGATGCAGTGGATTACACAGGGTGTTCTGGTTGTATATTACATATTTTTGGCAAATGTATAAGTCATCCGTGCATTTCATGCAATTAACAGTCAATTACTGCAGAGTAATATAGTCTATATTTCAAATATCCACAATATCTTTACCAATAATAAATATAAACATTTGGACACTAATGGCATAGTGGACATTTCCTGAAGTTTATAATACTTATAATCCTGTTATAATTGCACCACAAATCCCAGAAGGCTGTTCTGTGTCCCCAGGTGATTTGCTCTATGCGAGTTGCCATGGGAACTGCCGGCCGTGCTCAAGGTTCGCTGATTTGAGGCACAGGGGCTACAGTAGCTATCTTTAAATAGCATGAGAGAACTCATTGTGTGTGTGTGTATGTGTGTGTGTGTGTGTGTGCGTGTTTGTGTAAAAGAACGAAGGTCCTCTATGGCTTGACCGATGATCTCACTTCAATACGGATTCACAAATCACAATAAGCCTTCTGGTGCAAAAACAGATTGTTTTGATTCTTCCGTCCCAGCTCAAAATGCAGAGACAGCGATAAAGAAGTAATTTATATTTGCCTGAATAGTGTTAACACAATCAAACTCTGTTTAATTAGCGTCCTGACTGTTAATTGCGCCTCTCCTCAGCGTGTCGCGCTCGAGACCCAGGCTTTTTTTCCATTCATCAGCACTGTTTGATCATCCCTCTACGCCTGTCACTCAAACTCAAAATATGTTTTCAAATTGAATGGTTAGTGAAACTGAAGTGCTTCTCCTCATGCGAGTGAATGAAGACAGCGTTTAAATATCATTTCCGAAGACTGACATCACAGAAATTTCCAGTATTTTGGTTCTAAAGGCTGTGTCCCTCCCAATTCAAAGGTTGCATCCTCAACCTCAAAGGCCACGCCTTCGAACTAGGACTGAGCGTTGTTGAATGGGACTGCTTCTTGTCGCCTAGCAACTGTGACAGCTGCCGTTGATGAGCGACAGTATTTGCCAGACTTTATTTTAAAGTCCCCCTGTAGTGCATTACCCTGAAAATCCAGAGTTCTCGCGAGAGCACAATTTGAATTTGCTCAGCGAGTTTACTCTGCCGTCGAGTAATGATGCTCATTAAATATGCCCTTGTATCCGAGCTGCACCAATCACATCGGGTTATCTGATATAGGCGGGCCAGAGGCGAGCTAAACAGATGACGACAGCGCTGCGACGTCGAAGTCATTAGTAAACATTACAAGATGGCTATGGGTGAACACCAGTTGTTTGAAACGGCTTTGGCCGCTACAATGAACGAGTTAGACTTGGCTCTTTATCTAAAAGAGGAACAGAAGACGCCGCTCGAATCGTTCCTTTGCAAGAAGGGCGTTTTTGCTGTTTTGCCGACCGGATACGGCAAGAGTCTAATCTACCAGTTAGCTCCGCTGCTAGCTAAGCGATAACTTGTTGTGATTGGTCGTAGTGTTATCCAATTGCATGCAGTGAGATTTTCAAATGCATGCTTGGTGCCACCCCTCGAGCTGGCCGATTTTCATTAGTCGATGCCAGACCATTAATCTTTCAGATTTAGGTCTGGATTTCCAGGCTATAGTCCATAATTGTAACCCGTAAAACTCATCTTTGATCACCAAAATGACATATTTAAATGTTTCTTCCTGTGAAAAAAAAAATAATATTCATGCCTTAAAATAGCTTGGATGCAACTCTACATCCTTGCTTCATTTAGAACCATGAATATGCTAATTAGCCCCGCCTCCACTCGCTCAAGCCAGCTCAGAGATTCACTCAGCCAACTTACTGAGGTAAACGCTGCACAATGGTATCGCTCTTTACAAAGTCAGACACCCAACGGTAAATATGATTAGCCTTTTGCTTGACTACGTTATCAAACAGCTAATAATGTGTTGCTAATCTTACACAAACTGTTCCCGTTCGCCATCTCAGTCTGCCTTCTAACAATCATCAGAAACGCTTTGAACAACCCAGAACATCAGTGGAGAAAGGCATTTAGTTTATCATAACATCGTTATATACATCATACACCCGCTATATTGCTCAATCTACCTGATTTTTCATATCAACAACCTGGCTTCTCTCGAGACTCCCCTGCTAGTTCGCTGTTAATGATATGCTAAAGCCCGCCTGTACGTTATCATGATTGGTTACAACAAGGTAGTTTGTGACGTCAGAAACACCAGTGATTTCAAAGCGTCTTTGGTTCACTGCAGTTTTAAGGAGAAAATACTCAGCAATGGTGTCGACTTATGAAATGCACATGGATTGTCTGAAAGCACATTAAAAACACCACATAGACATATAAACAACATTAAAAGCTGGATTTTCACCACAGGGAGACTTTAAGTTATATTAAACTGTCTGAAAACAAAACAGGGTTCACAGACTGTCTAAATATGTTCACCATGGTCCATTTCTGTATATAATAAAGAGTGTAAACTATATGTAATCGCATACAAGTCAACATTTGAACTGCTTTTTTTTGTTTGCATTTGTATCATTAGATATTTGAGTAGCCTAAGTTGAAACCCTATACTTATGTTTAAAAGTGTAATCCGCCAATTTCTCTCTCAAAAATAAAATCCTGGCGTGCCTGGCGCGCAATTAATTCTGGGGTAGACAAGGCCGAGAAGGATCCATCTGTTTTATCCTTCATTTCACGGGAAACAAAGGACGCATTTAGAGGCCGCATTTGAAGGAGCCGTTGAACGCCGTTGCTTGTGAGAACAGAAGATTTGTGTATTTACTGGTAAAGTCATTTTGGTAATTTTACGGCATTTACCACGATTGCTGTGTGAAAGGGGCTATTCATTCCTGATATTGTGTGTTTTCCAATGTGTTGCCTGAAATATGGGACATATTGGTTCTGTGAAGATAAAGATGGCGAGGAAGCAGAGGCTTATGCTCAGCAGCTTAAAGAGAGAAAAAAAACACTGAGAGAGGGCAATGAGTAGCACACAGAGGGAGAACAAACTCATGTCTTCAGTTTGTGTTTGTCTGAATGCACAAACTGCTGTTAGAAGTGTCCGTGCACGTGTGTGTGTGTGTGTGTATCTGTGTACACTATTATGTTATCGCGTATTGCGTTTTCTCCAGATGGAAGCACTTAAAAGCTCCGTCTCTCCAGGGGGGACAGCGATCTGTTTCCAGGTTTCCTCGTTTGAAAAACATATTCTAACTTCCATAAATAATTGAAGTGCAGTTCTCTTCGCCGTCCACTGGAGGCCAAGCAACAGATTTATTGAAGAAAAAAAGCAAAACTGTTTTCCAATGTGTTTTTTCTTCATGAAATTGGAGCAAGAACGAAAGTAGAGCTTTTCGTCCTCTGATAAATCCCTTCACACTATCGTCCGAGACCTACTTTTGTCATTTTCTGCCAATTAACTTGCAATTACATCTTAATTATGCTTTTAGTAGGACACACCTTACAGGCAAATAAGAGGGCATATTCTGTCTTTCTTTCCGCCGCCATATGGACTCAATCGCACACCAGGTGGTTTGTGCTCTGATTTCACAAAGCACATGTTCAGTCGCCGCACCTCACGTTGTTCGCAGCTGAGACAACTATTGAAGCTAAACAGGGGTTCAATCTAATGTATTAGGGAGATGATAAGCTTTATTTCAGAGCTTCGCTCAGGAACACAGCCGTGGAAATTCATCTCTGACACAGATGTGACCACCATGAGAACACAGTATTGCTTCACTTATTATACGACCAGTTCGAGCATAAAGTCAATATTATATCAACGCTAATGTTATTTTAGAGAGTGAATCTCAAAGCTTGTCATGTCCATATCATATTTCACCTCAGAATAAGAGATAAAAAAGTTAAGAAATAATATTTAGCATGAAGAAAATTAGGCTTATTTCATTATTTCCGGTCATACTTTACCTCGATAGTCCACTTTAGACATTCTACTAACTATAAGTGACTACATGTCAAGTAACTCTCATTAGAGTATTAGTAGACTGGTAGGGTTTGGGTTAGAATAAGATGACATGTAGTTGCAAAGGTACTTATAGTCAGTATAATGTCTGTTGAGGAGCATCAAAATAAAGTATCAGCAGATATTAAACAGACAGTCTACTAATACTCTGCTAGTTGACATGCAGTTGCAAAGTTACTTATAGTTATTAGGATGTCTAAAGTGGACCATCGAAATAAAGCGTTTCCTTATATTCATGTCAGTGCTTCATCACCCCACAATTCTCATCAGCGTAAAGAATCTGAATAATTGGTTCTTTATTACAGTTATGTAATGTGATGATGGTATTTGTTGCACGAGCTGATTAAAATAGGATGATTTTCAGGATTGAGAAATTTAAGAGAATCATCATGGAGCATAATGAGATCATAATAAAAAAATTTAAAAAGTAATATATTTAGATGAGAATAAAGGGGGGAATGTACTTAACTGTCATGAAATAATGCAAAGATGTTTTGATCTTATGGTACTTAAAATAGGCTTTGTTTTCTCTCTACACCACCATTTAAAAGTTCCCATTTAAAATACTTTTTTGTTTGAAAGAAATCAAAACTTTATTTCGGTGTTTGATCAAATAAATACAAGGATGCATTGAACTGATCAAAAATGTTACAGAAGATTTTCTAATTCAAATAAAAGCTGTTCTTTTGAACTTTGTATTCATCAAAAAATCATGAAACAAAAAAAGGTTTCCACAAATATGAAGCAGCACAACTGACATGTATGAATGTGTGTGTATATAAATATATATATATATATATATATATATATATATATATATATATATATATATATATATATATATATATATACATATATATATGAACGCTAATTATTCTGATGCCCTAAAAAAAATCTGCCTTTAATTTCGGATTGTTAATTCTTGCTGATCCGGCATTATTGGAGCGTTTCAGAACCCTGGACAGTTCCTGCAATACTGGTCTGGTTAGAGACATTTATAGTCAGCAAATGATAAAAGAGCATTCTTGATTGGTTCGTTTGCATTGTCAGAAACCACATGCATTGAGTGACAGTTACACTCCCATCTCTCTGTCTCTCTGTCTCTCTCTCTCTCTCTCTGTCTCTCTCTCTCTCTCTCTCTCTCTCTCTCTCTCTCTCTCTCTCTCTCTCTCTGGCTCTGCATGCAGATGTTCTCTGATGTTCTCCGATTTGTTCTTCTCCCCCATGTTCGCTACACAGCACGGCTTCGCTGTCACTGGCTGCCTCCTCTGCACTGCCTCGCTCTGATTGGCTGGCAGCAGTCTCTGTGTGCACTGAAACAGCTTTGAAAAAACATGCTTTAGCTGCGTGACAGTGTACAAATGTTGATCCATCTGAACTCTCAGTTGAGGAAGAACTCCCATGACTCAGAATGAAGAAATACTTACATGTCTCCTTAAACAACTGAAGTTTCATATTGATATTCAGGATAAGGCGTTATTCGGGATGCTTTGGTGTGAATCATTTTGACGTTTTAATCTCTTGTACCTGCTATCAGAGAGCTGGTTCAGTGCAGATGTTCACCAGCAACAGAAGCACAAGCATCTGGATCTGAAAACCACCCCTGGCCTGTTTTGAGGCAAACCTAGAGCACATTTCTATTATTCATATTTGTGTTAAAGGTCCCATGTTGTAAAACTGAAATTTCCTGGCTTTTTTCATGATAGCAGAGGTCTAGGGGCTAAGTTTCAAAACAGTCAATCCACAGACAAATGCACACAGCCTGCATAAAGTAATTGTGCCTTTTCATGAGCCGTTGTGACTTCTGTATAAATGTGATGTCAGAACTACTCAGTCTCCACCCCCACCAATGGTGGGTCACTCAGAAAACAACAGGACAATCAGAAGAAAAGCTCATGAATATTAAGTAGACAGGCCAAAATCGACCTGTTCTTGGCAGAGCTCCTGAGAAAGGAGTTATAAAAATATATTGAGATGGTTTTTGGTACCGCAAATATATATTCTTAAAGGGTTAGTTCACCCAAAAATGAAAATTATGTCATTAATGACTCACCCTCATGTCGTTTCAAGCCCGTAAGACCTCCGTTCATCTTCGGAACACAGTTTAAGATATTTTAGATTTGGTCCGAGAGCTTTCTGTTCCTCCACTGAAAGTCAATGGACGGCATACTGTCCATGTCCAGAAAGGCAATACAGACATCATCAAAGTAGTCCATGTGACATCAGTGGCTCAATCTTAAGTTTATCAAGCGACGAGAATACTTTTTGTGCGCAAAAAGTAAACAAAAATAACGACTTTATTCCACTATTTATTTCCTTCTCTCTGGGCCTCGAGCTATTTCACGTAGTGTTTTTGCGCAGCGCGTCTATGTTGTACGTCACACGTAGGCTCACTATTGGCCGACACTGGTCATGTGTGATGCGTGTGACGTACAACACAGACGCGCTACGCAAAAACACTACGTGAACTCAGGGAAATGATTATTGGATTAAAGTCGTTATTTTTGTTTACTTTTCATACGGGCTTGGAACGACATGAGGGTGAGTCATTAATGACATAATTTTCATTTTTGGGTGAACTAACTCTTTAAGGACATCAAAACCTAAAATAAAACTTCAGAAGGGTGTACAATATGGGACCTTTAAGGATACAATTCACTCATTGAACTGGTTTATAATCAACTGAGAGGTTCAACCTGTTTGAAGCAAAGTGTGTGTGAGTTATATTTCGTATTTATTTCGTATATTTATTTTGATTGTTTCCATGTTTATGTGATATTTTTTGCCCTGGGTTTCATCATCATGCCACCTTAAAGACGGTACGAAATGGGAATTCACACTGTGTATTTTCTAAAAGCACGTTATAGACTTTAATGTGAATTCATCTGTGCATGTTTAATTTTTCTAATGTTCGGACCTTGTTATGTTTAATCAAAATGTCATAACTGGATCTTCCATTGAAACAACAGACGTATGAATTCTCCAGTCATTTAGTCCATGTAAACATATGTTAATCTGCCTCCACTTTTTAGTGCCACGCCCACATCTCAACATCCAATCAACAACTGATACACAAAACCAAATCCCAGCCCTACATTGTTTTCTTTTTTTCAATAATCCCTAACACTCGGATGTGTCACCGTGATTTTGCTAAGTATGACATGTTCCTGGATCAAAATATTTTGTTGATCCTGGAACAACATTCCTGTCTGAAAATGTAGTCTAATCCCATCCCTGTCCTTAAACCGAACCCTACCCATAAGTTACCCCTAAAATCAGAAATAATGGTGAAAACACTGATGTAGAAGCTCATAACCCTGGTTGTAAGCCTAAACTTGACATAAACTGTAAAATTGTCCCTCAAATCTGATTGGTTGTTTGGAATGTTGTTCCAGGATCAACAAAGATGTCAATCCAGGAACATGTTGCACTCTATGAAATCACTTAAGGCCTATCACTACTTCCGTTTCACTGTGACTTTAATATTTTCCTTGCTCTCTCATTCTCATGGCTTGTTTGTTTGAAGTGTGGTTGAGTCCAGAAAGTTGTGAGCTTTCTCAAAGGATAAAAGTGATGACCTCATGTCTTACTTAAGGAAAAATGACCTATGTTATGGAACTTGTGTTTTGTGTTTTAGTCCGTTTTAAAGCTGATTTGATAATATTCTACTGTTCTAATATTCACGGAATGTACACTGCAGGGTGTCTGTGGACTCATTTAAAAAAACATAAATATATTATATCATTTTATTGCAATTTTGGTCAATTTATGGTTAAAAGAAACTGATATAGTTGCTACAATGTAATATAGGCCTACAGTAGATTATAGGTTGACTTATACTTGTATAGGAAAAATTAAGATTTTTTAATCTTTATTCGTTTTCCCCCCACATATTCATTTTGTTTTATAATATTTAGAACATTTTATTTTATGTATTATGTTAGTTTTTTTTAAAAAAACGTAGGCTATATTTAAGCAACCGGGGAATGTAAAATAGCTAGTGTGTGTGTGTGTGTGTGTGTGTGTGTGTGTGTGTGTGTGTGTGTGTGTGTGTGTGTGTGTGTGTTTGTGTGTGACCCAAACAATAACATGATTATTCCGCAGTGGTCCTGCTCAATTCACACATTAATCACAATGGAAAGAGAGAGAGAGAGAGAGAGAGAGAGAGAGAGAGAGAGAGAGAGAGAGAGAGAGAGAGAGGGTGGGGGTTCACTGAGGGTTTCATTTGGTTCTGAGTTGGCAGTCTCGCGTTTGATGGCTCTGTTGCTCTGAACGGATGCACAATTCCCTTCACATCTCCATCGACAGCCGTTATAACGCCTTCATGATGTGACATATCGGCTACTAAAGTAAGATCTGACGATGGAATTTAGACACCGCGGAGCTGTCAAACTCTCTTTTGATCGCGTTCGATGATCACCATGGCAATAATTACGCGTCAGAAAAACAGCGCGACATTCGCTGCCGTGTGTCGAGCGCGTGAGGGCGCGCTGTGTGTCAGATAGTGACCATCACTATAGTGCGTGAAAGAGGTGTATGCGTGATATTGTGGTCCTACGACTGTAGACGAGGAGATGGCCAGGCGCGCGTGAACACAATCGTGCCTATACCTATTCGCGCGTTTCTGCATTCGCGTTCGCCCTCCGCGTAGCTGGGCTTTACTGCCATTTGGTGAAGCGGCACCGGCTGTTGCGCATCCAGTCTGTGGAGACCCGGCGTGAATGGGTGGTTCCGCATTTTGAGGAGGTCCCCCGCCTCGCACAGAGAGACCACCCGGATTCTGCGGAGGAATGCCTCAACACGGAGAGGAGCGTCTTCAAGTCGCGTCGATCCAGGTATTGGAGAAGTGCAGTGGGAGAATGCAAAGACAGACTGTGCACGCAACAGCACATTAAAGGCCTGGACAGCAGCCAGTCGTGACTTTTTACCTGGCGACATAAACACGCACACCACCGCGTTAGGGTTGCGTTTGGACGTGCGCCTTCCGCGCAACAGCTGCAAGTTTGTGTCAGCAGGTGCGAGACCTGACTTGAGTGCAGGTTTGCCCTGTGCATCTATCTATCTATCTATCTATCTATCTATCTATCTATCTATCTATCTATCTATCTATCTATCTATCTATCTATCTATCTATCTATCTATCTATCTATCTATCTATCTATCTATCTATCTATCTACCTACCTACGTACTGTGAGACTGGCACAAACATCTTCTAAAGTGATTCAACTGTAACACACAGTGTGTGAGAGCTGGTCAGGATGCAGGTCTCATTTGCTTGTACGGAGCACAATCTGAAGAGCCGCAGCGAGGACCGGCTGTGTGGTCTGCGAACTGCCCCTCCACCAGGGGGCAGTAGTGGAGGAGGAGGTGGAGGACAGGGGGGAAACGGCAACTACCCCCCCCAGAGCTCAGTCAAAACACGACCCCTGCCCCAAGGCCACGCCCACATGAAGGAGGCGTTCGGACGGCACAGTAGCATGAAATACAGGTGAGACAGGTGGAACTGGCGTGTGTATGTGTGTGTGTGTGTGTAACGCCACCTGTTGGTTGGCAGCTCAGTCTGGGACTGGGTTATTATGCCCTGGCTGATGTTTTATGGCTTCTTTAAAGATTCATAAGGGACCGCTGACAGCCGCTTTAATACTGAGTGTGTTTGTGCTCACTTGAATGCTTGTGTTGTGGGTGAGTTGAACGAATGGCTAACTGGATGTCAAAGGGCCAGGCATTGAATCGCATCTTTTACTTACATTTTCTGACCAGTTCTAGTGCTGGGTTCGAGTCCACCTTAGTCGAGTCCGAGTCTTTCACCAATAAAGTCTGAGTACAAAAGGGGGAGAGTCCGAGTCCAACTAAGCAATGCTGTATTTCATTAAAGGTAGGGTAGGCAATTTCAGAGAGGCTAGCAATAGCGAGCTAGCTTTGAAAGCATAAGATCCCACCCTCCCTTCAGAGCGCCTCTAAAGCCACGCCTCCTTCAAAACACATGAACGCACACAGCAAAGTCTGCAAAGCGTCACGAGATGAGAGACGGCGTTAAACTACCTTATGTCTCCAAGCACATAACATTACAATGAACATAAAGAACTTAAAGAGCTCTGACCTGTACCTGACAGCTACAGATTCATTTCAGCGTTGAGTGTTGCCATTGAAACACATAAATTCGAGTCATGAAGCGCTCCGAGTGTCACGTCACGGTTTTCCATCTCTTCCAAATGACAGTAGTGATGGTGTGAACAGCATGAGCTGGTTGTTTTGGTTCAGGAGGACCTGTAAAAGGCGGCTGCTGTTTGTTTATTGCGCTCGGTGACTGACGTATGTGTAACTCTGCACAGCATGAAACGCTGATGACGTGTGATGTGTGTGTGAGCAGGTGCGTGGAGGAATGGAAATGCATATGTTGACAGGCTGGTTGGACATCGTACCATTTATCCTTCATGTGGATGAATGTTTTATGGTCCTTCCAAAAACATATACAGTATAAATACGTTTAGACCAATTAACTAAATGATTGCTATCAGGATGTGAAGAGACTTTCAACCAGCATAACAAAAAGATTTTCTGGAACAAATCACCTTCCCTGCCTTTAAGCGTTTCATGTTTCATTTTAAACTCTAACTACGTGGATATTATGGCCAACTTGATTTCTGTATTGTGACATATGTGAGTGAGTGAAACAGCTTTTCGAATGTAAAAAGGGCGGGACTTGACTTATACATTGATATAAATGTATGAATTCGAGGCGGGGGGGGCCGGGGGGGGGAGTTATAGTGAGGTGAATGGGAACAGTCTATTGGGACCCGAGGAGCCGACAATGCAACTCTTTTCTCTCTGTTTGAGGCTGTGGGTTTGTGATGTTTTTTATGACAGGTGGTTAGACCTTAGTCAGGGTAGATGCCTACATGTTTTATTTTCGTGAATGAAAATGAGGCGGAGGCGGTGGGGGTGGGGGGGGGGGCAGCTGTCACAGACGTCACAGACCTACAGTCTTTACAGTAGCATGCACTGTGTTTAAAGCTCCTACAAGTCATTTCCATAACTCAGGGCCAACACAAATCCGTTTCATTTTGAATGCATTTATTATTAACAAATTACATTATTGGAAGTCTATTATGTGTATTTGATCAATGTTGATATGTTGATATGTATCTATGTTTTCGAGTTAATGAATATTTTGGTAGCCTGCCTGCCTATACACAAGCCACACCTGCATATAATTATTGTATATTAAAAAGCCATAGTAATCATTAGTATTTAAAACCCAAGAATATTACTGAACTAAAGGCCAGTACTCATAAGGAACAGGCTAAGATTCCTCAGAAACGCTGCTAGGAGCTGGTGTCTGATTATACATCTCGTTTGCAGCCGGTCATGACAGCAAAAGGGTGTTCAGCTAAGTACTAATTGCCATGAAAGAGTTGAATAATTTTGAGACTGCAAAAATGCCATTTTCAGTTGAATTTGGGGAAACCACTTGAAACATGTGGTGAACATAATCATACACACATGCACAAAGACAAAACACCACTAGTAACACACAACACTAAATATAATGCAATAAACATTAACTAAACAACAGAATATGTAACACAAAACACCCCAACGTACATATTGATAACAAAAATGATAAGAAACAAAACTGTTTAAAGAAAATATATTCACACAGTAATTTCTGGGACTGTTATATGTTATACTAATTATATGGTAATTCATAGTTTTTATTAGCAAAACCCAGAAATCTGATTGAATTTTACAGTAAAATGACATATAATTTGGTTAAATTAAATGAAAATTAAAATGACTCTTTTAAATTTGTAATCAACCATCCGGCAACCACCTCTCAAAAACTCTCAGAAATCTCTAGCTACCGCGCTACAGTGTGCGACTCCAAACACCTTAGCAACAGCATAGCAACACTCTGGCAGTCACCTATTGTGGCAGTGAGTTTTGCACAGACAAGTGCCACTCACATTTCCATCAGGAAATGCAAACATTTAGTTGGGTAATGGAGTCCTGTAGCATAACTATTTGTGCGTGTGTGTGTGTGTGTGTACAGGTTTGGCTATACTTGTGAGGGCCAAATGTCTTCACTTATATGGTGAAATATTATGACAACCGACTAGTGAGGACATTTTACTGGTCCGCACTAGTTAAAAAAGCTAAATTTGGCCTGGAGTGTTTTGCACATGTTTCTGTGATGGTTTAGGGGTAGAGTTTGGCTTAGGCCAGTGGTCTTCACTATTTTTTTCATGAGAGCTGCACTGATAGGACAAAGTCAGTAGGAGAGCCATTTTACCGCAAAGTATAAAAAGTTACATCCAGTCATAAATACCTTGTCTGCCTATCAATCTGTCACCCCTGAACATACATAATATGCAGTGCAATAAATACAAATGCGTAAAAAAAAAAAAACAGTCAAAATGTATCAGTCAAATTTGTAACTGAGACAAGATGATTTCCTTTAATGAAAAAAAAAGCAGGATTTCCAGAAAATATTCATCCCAGAGCGACCTTAAGCTATTTTTTTTCTACATTAGCCCATCATGCAGGCCTATCTAACCATCCAAGAGCACATGCAGCGTTAAGAGCTGGAAAGACCGCCTGGATATGTTTACATGCACAACTTTTGTTTCAGTCGGACTGAATTCATTCCGATTGATGAATCTGAAAATATTGTAGTTTACATGAACGCTAAACATCGTGATGTGATACATGATCGGGTTGATGTGCATGTTTATAAGTCAAAAGATTCAAATCGGAATATGAACATATGAACCGTTGTGCCGTGCTGTTTGTATTTATCACGCAGTAAAAATGCCCAAAACCAGTCGTCTGTATGATAACCTGAAACAAGGACTGGTGAGCCGTTGTCCTGCTTCACTTCACAGATGCTGAGTGAAAGGAGAATTAAAGAATGACAGGACACTCATTTATATGACACTTTATTCATTAGGAGAGCAGCTCGTTCAGCGTGTCATACGTCGTCCTTTCAGTTTCAGTTTTCAATCGATCAAGTTTTTTCATGTTCTCTCGATAAACCTCCCCTTTCAATCCGATCGAAATTATTTGTAATAGAGCTGACACTTTGAGTTTTTAATGGGTTATGTTAAAGCCCTACTTGTTATTAATGTTTTTATGAAATATCTGTAGTGAATGCATTATCATATAACCGTATTATTTACCGCCATGCGAGCCACAAATTAAAGCTTGGCGAGCCGCGCATTGAGTAACACTGGTTTAGGCCATAGAAAATAACATTAACCTGATATAAAATCAGTGGAAGTCTATGCAATATCCTTGTCAAACAAGTCATGACCATGTTTGGCATGGTAATGGATATGACAATGTTGATATGTTTGGTCTTCTACACTGCTGCTGCTACAGAGAAAGTTCGGGACTTGCTGCTGCCAATACATACACGACACACTGCCGTGAGCAAGATAGACATGCTGCTGCTGAACAATATAGCATACATACATGAATAACCCATAACTGATCTATACAGGTGGAGCTGGGGAAGGAGGAGGTATTCTGAAAGCCTGCTACAACTGATAAAGCAAATCCTGACCAAGTATTTGGAGGTTGAGCTGCGAGCTCATTGGCTACTGATACAGCAGGAACCAATCAGCTGTGTCCTATAGAGAACGATGTGATTGTAAGCAGATTGGCTGCACAACAATATATCAATGTATATATCGCAATTGCTAAATAACTTTTGTGGCTTTAATAAGAATAAGTATATATTTCGATATATACCGGAGTGAAGATGTGGAACAGCCTTCCTCTGTCTATCAGGCATGCCCCATCTATCTGTACTTTTAAAACTCAGCTTAAGACTTATTTTTTCTCTTTGGCTTTTAACATTACTACACACACATACATACATACACACACGCACCACACATGTACACACATGCACACACACATGCACACACAAACACGGCACGCACACACACACACACACACACACACATCATGTGCACACCTTCCGCTATTTATTTTATTTTTATTGATTACTTATTTTTGTTTGTATTTATAAATGCATGCTTAAACGTGTGTCTTTTATTCTTTGTAAAGCACTTTGGTCAACCTCGGTTGTGTCTTAAATGTGCTCTATAAATAAAGGATTGATTGATTGATTGATTTCATTCATACAGTGAAAACTAAGCAGTGTTTTATTTTTTACATTTGATTATTCAGTTTCTGTTGTTAAATAAAGCTAATGTAGGATAACCTGAAACCCTGTGGTTTACACTGATGTTAAAATAACACTTATGTTTCAGTAAAACACTGATGTTCACTTTCAGAAGCTGTGGGAAGTTTTCTCGTCACAAAAAGAATGTGAAACACGCATGTAGGTTATATAATTTTAAATATATTTTAAAGATAATTTAAGTTTATTTTGCGTTATCGCATATCGCAATTTTCTTCAATATTGTGCAGCCCTAGTTAGGTGTATTCTGTGGAATGCAATTATACAGCGCACACATGCACATATTTTCACAGTTAGACCATCCATGCTGTCCATTAAGTCTTTAAAGGTCATGTTTCACTGTCTGAGGGAAGCTATTATTAGAACATGGGTCATTACTGATTTATCCATTAGAGTCAACATGGAATCAAAATTGACACTAATACACATTCCAGGTCTGACTGTGCAGGATTCTATGGAGGCTTGTTTTTGAAAAGGAATAACAAAATAAAAAAGGTAATTGCGTCTTTTTATCTCACAATTCAGACTTTATTTCATGCAAAAATATATAATTTATATCTTAAAAATAAAAAAAAGACAGAATTGCAAGTTATAAACTCAGAATTCTGAGTCTATATCTTGCAGTTATTGTGAGATTATTTATTTTGTTATTCCTTTTCAAAAACAAGCCTCCATAGAATCCTGCACAGTCAGACCTGGAATGTGTATTAGGGTCAATTTTGATTCCATGTTGACTCTAATGGATAAATCATCCCATTGTTCTAATAATAGCTTCCCTCAGACAGTGAAACATGACCTTTGAAGACTTAATGGACAGCATGGATGGTCCAACTGTGAAAATACAGCATGTGCATGTGTGTGCTGCATAATTGCATTTCACAGAATACACCTAACCTACAAATAACACACAAACAAATATCAGCACATGTTATCCTAAAAAAAAAAAAAAAAAAAAAAGCTTGATCAAAATGTACTTGCTCTACTGCTGAAATTACTTTCCTTTCCGGGTGGAGGCGAGAAGACTCCACACCCCCAAAATGCCCCGTTGTTTCAGAGGGGGAAGTCGTTCTTCACAATCCACTGCGTTCAGATCTGTTTCCTGCCAGTGTGGAATGCCACATCCATTCTTAGTGGATAACATCCAGTTCCACACCCTATTTTCTTCTCATTGAATATCTAGCTTCACTCTGTTTCAAAATATCATGTTGACTTCAATACATTTGTATGTATGTGTGTGTGTGTGTGTGTGTGTGTGTGTGTGTGTGTGTTTGTGTTTGTGTTGTACTAATCTCAGCATCAGACTGCACACCCACTTTCCCTGTGATTGCTGAGCCATTATTTAAATGTGTTTCCACTCTGCTGCACTTCAGTCTCTTCGATCTACCTGGCCCTAAAAGCAAACTCTGGATGGTAATTCTTCAAATTGGACAGACACTCCCTTCCTATGTGCTGGTGCTTGACCAGAATAAGCAACAAAGTGGACCTGACTTTATACCAGCAGACAGACTGTGGCCACCTCCTGGGCATCACACACACACATACACCACACACATGCACCACCCACACACACCACATACGGTCGAGTACACACATGCACGCACACATACACACACTCACCACACACACACCACACATGTGCACACACACACATGCGCGCACACAGCGCACACACACATGCTCACACACACCACACACACGCAATCACACACACGCTCGCACACACATGCACAACTCACACACACACCACATACGGTCGGGTACACACATGCACACACTCACCACACACATGCACACACACATGCTTGCACACACACACACACACACACACGCAATCACACACGCTCGCACACTTGCATGCACACACACACACACACGCACCACTCACACACACCACATATGGTCGGGCACACACACATACATACACACACGCACCACACATGCACACACAAACACGGCACGCACACACATACACACACACAATCACACACGCTCGGACAAACCCATGCACGCACACACACATACACACACACACACACACGCAATCACACACGCTCGGACAAACCCATGCACGCACGCACACACACGCAATCACATACAGTACACATCTGCGTGGGCTTAAAACTCCAGACTTCAAGCTTTTAAAACGACTTCAAACCTTTAAGCCAGACTTTCTAAAGCCAACATCAAAGTTGGTCTTGACAAACTTTTTTATCTAGCTTACTTTGTGTTATTATTGGAGTCATCTCTACTGAGCAGCAGCTGTGCCGTGGTGTGTGACAGAGATTATTAGTCAGAGGGTGGAAGTTTGCTGGTAAAAATAGAAAGATTGTGTTTCTGGAGTTTTCCTCAATAAACTGTCATCTCAGTTTTCAGTTAATATAGACTCAAAAGCACTGTAACCTAGTTAGTGGTCAATGTATTTTCATACTAAAACCTGTTTCAAGTGCACTCATTCCCTTCTCTCAACCAAATCTCTCTCTCTCTCTCTGATGAATATCATGATGGGCAACATGTTAAGAATGGAGTCTAGCGTACTGCTTACTGCATGTTACGAACACTGCACACCGCCTAATATTTTCTAAACAGCATGTACAGTGTGCAGCAGTCTTTTTTTTTCTGGTTTAGTTAATAGATGTTATTCAGAACATCCCCACATAAATGCATTTAATTGCACCCGCTTGCAGTTTTCGTAATGTAAGGCATGTATACCAACATGAATACTTGCTTTGTAAGACCATTAATGGCATTCAGAATAACAATAGCTATAATTACATATTTTTTTATATCAGTTCCTATGGTTGAAGTGGCTGACAGTGATTTGTCATTGTGTCAGTATAATGAGTGTTGGTTTAGCTGTGTCTGCTGGCAAACATGTTAACAGATTCTGATCCCTTCTTGTGAAAAAGAAGTGCACTTAAATGTATTGAATGTGCACTCATACACTGTAACAAATTGCTGTAAAATTTACAGCAACTTACTGGCAATTTTGGTTGCCAGTAAGCCTGTAAATTTTACAAGAGTACTGTAAATAATAAACTACAATTATACTGTAAAATTATACTGCACACCTGTAAAAGCAAAACAAGAGCAGCTGTGAATTTACAGTTATTTAATGTAATCCTTACAGGATGTTACTGTTATTAATAATGCACTGAATTAAAACCTGAGATAACTCATTTCATTTGAGGGAATCAATTGGTTATTTGCCATTAAATATTTTTACTGTGAGCTATTTCTTAGTCCACTAAGAAAAAGACTTTATGAGTTAACTAGAAACATAAATTTAACTAGATAACAACAGCACACATGAATGAGTTGAAGAACTTCAACGCATCAGCAAATGAAAGTATATGTACCGTAATTGCAGATAATATATTAATGAAATATTTTTTTTATAATGTTCAATTAAAGGCTTTACTTTAGTGTACATTTTAAATAATTGTTTAACTTTTTTTTTATTAAAAACTGAATATGTTTTTTAAATGTTTTGTCATGCTTTAAAGAAGTACACTTATTTTGATGTGTTGACTAACATACTAAAGCACATGGTTATAATTTTAACTTGGTTATTATAACTGTAGTGTGTTATTTGATATTACATTTAAAGGTTACATTTTTAAAATGCACTTAATTACATCTTCGTCACTAAGAATGTGTAAGTAAAACATTTAAACGCGTTTCAATAGAAATTACATTAAAGTTATTTTAGTTGAACATAAATGCTTGTCATTACATTCTACACTTTAATCTTATTTAAAAGACAATAAAAGTAATTATAAAAATACGTTTGTAAGTCCTACTTTAGTGGGTCAAAAAGGCACTCTTAATTTCCAATAATATTTTTTAATTTTATTGTACAACTTTTATTTGTAAATAACATGCAATTACAAGTCCTAAAACAATACATTGAGTTCGGGCTTAATATTCGTTTAAAGTATCTTATGTCCATAATTAATACTCTTTTTAAAAGTATGTTTTTACAAGGGTCTGATTCATTGTGAAACGTTTTTTTAAAGTGTTAGTTCAATGAAAATTATTATTTGTTATAAATAACTCACCCTTGTTCTAAATCTGTATGACTTTTTTTATATACTATAGGGACACAAAATATGTTTTGTAGAACGTCCATGTTTCACTTTTCATATATCAAAAGTTAGGCTCCAAAAAGGACAAAATGCACCATAAAATTTTCCATGAGTTTCATGCCCCATTTTTCAAATGATCTGAACCGAGGTTATAATACCTGCAGAAATGCATGTCTGAGCTGCTATTTATCATATTTGATGTGCTCTTTGTATGTGCATTGATCAATGTTTATATGTGAATAAAAGTGTAAATTAAATCTGTTCATCATATACAACGATTGTGTCTCTTCAGAAGACTTTTACAGCCTTTTTTATGAGCTTTTTAAAGTCTCAAAGAAATAGACTTTCAGTGGAGGGAATCTCTCAAATTCAATTAAAAACATTCAGTTGTGATTCGAAAATTATCAAAAGTCTTATGGGTTTGGAAAGACATGAGGGTGAATAAATGATGACAGAATTTAAAAAAAAATTTACCCACTTAAGTAAGACTTAAGTACATCTTAGTATTTTCACTATGACTATTATTGTCTTTGAAATGGTTAAAATGCACTGCCGAATGTACTGATTTACGCATTTATATATACTTTAATGTCATTTCTACTGAAATTTGTATGTAATTCATTTAACACATTACACATTTGTAAAGATGAAGTTGCAATTTCAAAATTGTAATGTTCACATTAAAATTCACGTCAAATGTAATGTTAACACACTATAGTTTAAGTAATAATCAAGTATTTTACATGTGCTTTAGTAGTCAGTGCATCAAAATATGTGTAGTTATTTAAAGCATGACAAAATATTATTAAAACATGATTTTAAAGAAAACTTTTAATTTGACATTATTAGAAAGTGCAGTTTCATTAATATATTATCTGCAAGTACAGTTTTTTAATAAGAACATACTTAAGATTTGAAGTAGGCCTACACTAGTGAACGAGTACAGTACAATTAAGCACACTTCTCTTTCATAAGGGTGAGGAGGTATCAGAACAGTGAATTTGATTTGTTTATTTCCCTGTATGTGTGTGTCTATACAAGGGATGGAGTCAAAATCAGACCCCCTCTGATCGCTCTTTACACATTAATGTTTGGGTTTTAGTGTTTTCAGTTTTTGTCCTAGCTCCTGGGTGTTAACAGTCATTTAAAGGGGTGGTATAATGCCCTTTTCACAAGATGTAAAATAAGTCTTTGATGTCCCCCGAGTGTGTATCTGAAGTTTTAGTTCAAAATACCCCTCAGATATTTTAGCAAAAACACACTGTTTTGTGTCTGTTCCTTTAAATGCAAATGAGCTACTGCTCCCGGCACAGAGGGCAGAGCTTCAAGAGCTCATCATGTCCTTTTACCTCACACAGACATGCACTGAAAATTTCAAAAACTTTTAGCCTTTTATGTTCAAACCAGAGTCAGATGATGTCAACGGAGTCAATGATGGAGAGACTCAAGAAGTGGCAACATGTAGAAGCAACAGGACATTTCTGAATGGTTAGTTGATGAATTTCTGTAGCTTATGTGTAGTTATCTTCTAGTCACTGATTTGTAAATTCTGTCTTGATAATCTATAAATCGCGTTCCTGGGGGCGGGGTTTATGTAAATTCTAGGGTTGGTGATGTCACTAATGTGGTGTAGTCTCTTCCAGCCGTTTGTGGTAGTCCTTAAAAAGCGATTTCTTTAAAAGAAAATATCTCCCTTTGCTTTGATCTTTGAGCATTATAACTTTGCAGATGTTGTTTATGCTCAAACAGCAACATTACACACCAACTAAAGTTAGAAAAGTGAAATCATAATCAACCACCCCTTTAAATGAAACGGATTTGTTTTATCACATTAAGCAAATCAATCTCATCACATTCTTCTCACAGGCATATGGTGACTCATATTTAACTGCATCCGATTTTTTTTTAGTGTGTCATGGAATATCTTCCAGTCTCATTCCTGTCCTATATCATTAAATATATTCCTCCGTTATGTCTGCTGAAGCTTTAGACATTGCATCACAGTATTGCAGTTATCACTCCCCCAGCAACAGCACTGTGACTTTTAAGTTAGCCAAGCGAATAGCTGGTTTATACTGTCAACTGTGGAGAAACTCATGTTGCTATAAGATGCCTAGATAAAAATTTTGTTACAGGAAATGGACCTTTTCTTAAAGGGGTCATATAATGGTACATGCACTTTTACAAGTTGATTGTACTGAAATGTGTGTTGGCAGTGCCTGTACACAACCATCATAAAATGATAAAAATCCATCCAGTGGTTTTTTTTTAATCTCCTTATATGTTTGACCCTCTCTGAAATCAAGCCGTTCGACCGTGTGACGTCACACGGTCGGACGCCCCTCCCACGATTGTGATTGACAGCTGCAGCGTTTCAACACAGACCCGCCCTCGCTCGTGAGCGAGCTGTCAATCATAGTCCGCGCGTCATTGTTGATACCCTCACTGGAGCGCTGTCTATGAGCAGAATGGCGTCTGCGATTGTTCTTCGGTGTAACAAGGAACACAGCAGTCATTTTGATGTTCCTAAATCCGAACAGTTGAAGATGCAGTGGCTGAGTTTTGTTTTTGAAGGGATATGCCCAAAGGATTGACGCGGGGATTCCCTCACGGGGATTCCCCACGATCGTCTTCGCTTTCCTGTTTGCTGAATCATTTCACACCAGACAGCTTTACAAACGAGAAAAAACGGATCGGTACCAACGTGTTCCTGCTGAACCTCCAGAAGTGAGTGTGATGTTTTATTAACCTTTATATTAATATTTATATTAATCTTTGCAAATTTGCAAACCTTGCTGCACGCTTCATGATGAATGCATCTAAGGTTTACACTCAGGTACATTACGGCATGTTTTCTATGTACGACGTTCTCAATATAATTCATAATCCCACGTTTATAATGAACAACGCGTGGTTATTGTGTTAGAAACGGTGTACGCACAGAACAGAGGGGCGGGGTGAGCAAAGCTCATTATCATTTAAAGACACATGCACTGAAACGGCGTGCTGAAAACAGAGCTGTTTTTGACCAGGTGAAATTAGTGTTTTCTTACAATACTAATGAGAATTTTTAATTAAAGTATATTACAAACTTTTAATTTAGACCCTAAAGAATCATATTAGCTTGTACAAAAATGGCATTATATGACCCCTTTAAAATGCATTATGGAACATGGATTGATCAGACATGTTACATAAGTACTACTTCTTTCTATGCTGGTTCGTTTTTTTTTTTTTTGTTTAGCTATTTGTCTTTTTAAATTATAAACAATATTGTTTAAAGGATTGTTCGCACAGAAATGAAAATTCTGTCATCATTTACCCACCTTCATGTCGTTCCAAATTGACTTTTATTGCTTCTGCTGAATCCCCCCAAAAAAGATATGGCGTTTTAGTACTGCTTATTATTGTCATGGTAATGGACTTTTATTTTGATATTCTGTTTTGTTTCCTCGTCCTTTCGGTTTCATTGGTTACTGATTAAGTCCTCCATGGTTACTTATGATTTGCACCTGTCTCTCATTATATTTACCTTGTATTTATACTCCCTGTTCAATTTAGTCCCTTGTCGGTTCTTGTTTATGATTCGTGTGGTTAGTGTTTCTCCTGTGTGGATTCCTATGTTCTCCTGAGTGTTTCAAATTTTAACAAATACGGTCTACTTTAATCTTCTTTGTCATGAGTGCTTACCACTACACCTGACAAAAGAACCAACCTCAAATAAAGATTTAAGTTAAAAGGACTATGGATATACCAGCTTTGCGCCTTCTCCTTCTGGATCAGGGGGAGTGATCACATGAGTGATTTTCTCGACCTGTTGTGCCTTACTCACTATCCTGACCGCTCCCTCTGTGTGTTTCACCAGACTAGCTTCAACGAGCTGTCAAAGGCACGCCTACCTGTGGAAGGTCCTCAAGGGTCGTTCGCCTGTAAATGTAGAGTGGGTGCTGTGGATTTGTGGGTCCCCTTCAGGGTCTGCGAGGGAGAGTAAAAGCCGGGTGCACACTGTACGATTTTGACCAAAATTAACGTTAGAGACTTCTTTGTAGCCACCATTTCTATCCCGCGTGTAATGCAGCTCACTGAACATGTCATTGATTGATTATGTAAAACTCAATCAAACCGCTTTTAACGCGTTTTTAACTGCCGTACAATCTGACATTTATGATAACTTAGATCTTACAGTGTGACATGTCTTACAGCGATGATCATTTTCGTACAGTCTGAGAAGCAACAATCATAAACGACTATTATAAATTGCACAGTGTGTACCCGGCTTAAGGAAAGCCCGTTAGCCCCACGCTCAATACACAGAACCTGATCCAGAGCCTGTGCGCGCCACGGACCGAGTGGAAGAGCCCACTCCCACTTCGGAGTCAGAGGCAGCCACCGTGTCCGTCCCTGAGTCAGTGCCGGCCGCCATGTCAGTCTCGGAGGTAGCTCATGCTGTCCAGTCCATACCGTAGCCAGAAGCCTGTCCCATCTGGCTGTCTTTCTGGAGACCCTCCTGCTCCAATGTTCCTGCCAGACTCCCTGTTCCCATCCCCCACCTGGATCCAGTTCCCTGGATCTGCCACCTCCGCTGTCTAGCTCCTCTGCCCTGCCGCTAGATCTACACAGCTCTCCGGCTTCAACTCGGGCCTCCAGGCCCATGTCTCCACCTCAGCCTGTCAGCCCGTCGGCTTCACCATGGTCCGTCTGCCCTAGGACTCATCCAGACTTCCTCGTCCATCCGGCTCAGTCTCTGTCAGTCATCACTGACTCCACCACAAACTTCCCGGTCTCCAGGTGCGCCTCAGCTACTCACTCCTTCCGCCTTGGTTCTCCTCCCGGCAGTGGCTCCACCCTGGTGCGTCGGCCTACAGGCTCCACCTGGGTCTCCATCACCTCCGGCTACATTAGTTGGTCCCCGGGTTCCTCCCAGACCTTCTGCCAAAGCCCAACCTTGGCTCCTCCTGCCATCCCTGTCCGTCACCAGGGATGTATGTTTAACTTTTATTCATTTACTGAGGTTTAATTATTTTAAAGACTGGTGTCAAAACTGACATTAGATTAAGTTTACGGGTGGGTTAATGTGTAAGGGAAGGTCAACAGTGTAATTACAGACTTAATTACAGAAATTAATTATAGCTGTAATTAAATCCATGATTTTTTTAAAAATATAAGAATATATGAACACAATTAGTACATTGTATCAAATTGTTCATTTAAATGCCAGCACATTTAAGGACACAGCACAGTTAAAGACACTTTATATAAAGTGAGACCAAAATTTCAAACAGTAATAATTTACAATGATGATGTGTGACCTTACTTTGTTACATGTTTCATTCGGCAAGTGGCATCCAGTTTTCATTTCAGAAATAAATACAGTGTTTTCCTAGCCTGACTTCGTCATACTCATATGGAGGAGTATGGCTACCGAGCCCACAGCCCTCTCCTCGGACAGCACGTCATCTATCTGACTTATTTGTGTGAACTTGTGAAATCTCATATACGCATTTATTCTATCTGACTTATTTGTAAGTGTGAACTCGTGAAATCTCAATTCTCCAGCGGCAGTCATCTTTGTTGTAAACTAATTCAAATCAACCGCTCTTTGGTGACGTGGGTGATTACGTAACCGCAGATCATCTGTCCATCATCGATTAAAGCCCGCCCTGGCAATTTGATTGGCTCGGCCTTTTGGGAGCCGAGCATAATTACTCCTCAACGGATAGAGTCCAGACCGAACTTCCCGACCAAAAAATGTTGTGGGCAGGGTTCGGGCTGGCACCCAGGCTAGTGTTTTCCATTATGCCAGTTTTGTTGGTTCATCGTAACTTTTGGCAGTGCAATCAAATAATAAAGTATTCGGTTCATTCATCACACCAGAAATAGAAGGTGAAGCTGAGCATATTACATTATGCATTATTCTCTTTTGCACACTATATACATATGTAGTATGCAGAAGTATGCCATTCTGCACATAACTCTCTCTTCTGCTCACTCACTCGCCCCCCCTCCCCCCTCTCCCCTCTCTCTTCTCAGCATGTGCAATAATTGCCTATGCTAACTCGTTATAAAGTACATTAATCAGAATGGGCCTTTTTACGGCTTGCAGACAGACACTCTCTCCCACCACTTCTGTTCATTCTGTTTTCTCTCATTCACTATTCACCACATTCCTTCAAAATCGTTCCCTCTTTCTTTCTATATCATTGTTTTTCTTTGTTCTCTCCCAATTTCTATTTTCTCAATGTTGCCTGTGCTTGTCATTATTTCATTTCCACTTTATCTGCCTTCACTCTCATTTTTCTCTCTCTCTCTCTCTCTCTCTCTCTCTCTCTCTCTCTCTCTCTCTCTCTCTCTCTCTCTCTCTCTCTCTCTCTCTCTCTCTCTCTCTCTCTCTCTCTCTCTCTCTCTCTCTCTCTCTCTCTCTCTCTACCCTGTTGTGGTGCACTGCAGTATTCTGAGAGGAGTGAGTCTGACTCTGGATGGTGTTGTGTGCTCTGCATTTCTGATTTTTATGAATCTGCCTGATGTCTCCGCTGATGTATGATGTGACCATATTCAGTGGGGTCCAAATGTCTGAGACTACACGTGAAAATAAATGTGTAATGCCATTGCTAATTATATTATCGGCACAACAATTTGAGTGAGAGGTTTACATTTTTTGAAACGGAACAGTGTTTTGAACATTTAGACCAAAAAAAAAATCGCATTTTTTATTTTATTTTATTTGATACATCAGGCTTTTATGGCTCATATAGTCTGATATATGGAGAATATTGAGATCATACTTCAGGACGACAATACACCTTGATATTATTCAGAAGCCAAAACTGAGCAAAAAATAAGCAATTTGGTGCAGTTGCTGTTATTTTTATGGACAAAAATAAGATGAAATTTTGATTGCTAGTAATATAAATCAATGAGATCTTTATAGATGTATAGCAGACTACTAACATAAACTGCATATAAATAACAGTAGTGACTCTATATGTTCCAATAATATGTCTTAGTAAGATGATATTTAAATGCTTCATTTTATGGTCAAAGCACTGTAGTGCTTTGTAGGGGAAAACATGCAATACAATGATTTAGAGATGAACAAATAAACGTCTGAGGTGTCATAATTGATTCTCACATTTCTGATACTCAGATTTTTCTAGATTTTAAAAAAAGAAGGCTTGCAGTAGATTGTGTGTAACAGGTTTTTTAGCAAAGTTTTAGAGGTCTTAGAAATCCCCACTAATTAAATAAGTTACAGCAACAACATAAGGGTGCAAAAGCACACAGTTACATGGATTCTTACTGGACTTCACAAACTACAACTGTGTACATGTCTATACACACACCATAGTGGCTGTGTAAACACATCAGTAAATAGAACAGCATGCTTGTTGCGGAGGCCAGTGTTACAGCATGTGTTTGTGTGTGAACAGGATGATTTATAGGCAGGCTTGTGGTAGGAAAAGGAGAATCAGCCAAGATCTCAGCATCATTAAGCTCTTTCTTTCACACGAAAAGCTTGTGTTCATAAGAGAGTGAGAAAAGAAAGCAACATAGAAGGTAGGGTGTATGATGATTTCCAAAAGTCTTTAGCAAATGTCTTTACCTAACAAATAAAGACAATAAAAAGCCTTCACCGATGATGACCAGGCGACAAGTCATTTGTCTTTCCACTCTGAAAGTGAAATGCTGCTTCACATTAGAGTCAGAAGCAATCAGAAAGTGGTTTAATATAAACCTATTTGCTGCATAATGCATAGGATGATGCTGCAGAAACAGAAACCAAGTGATTAACAAAATGTACTGTTGTTTTGTCGCAGCTGAAGAGATATCACTTGTCTTGGGCTCAGTGCAAGAACCAGCATGTGTACATTTGTGGCCCTGGATCACGAAAGTAGTCATAAGTCGCACGGGTATATTTGTGGCAATAGCCAACAATACATTGTATTGGTCAAAATTATCGGCATATTTTTCTTTTATGCCAAAAATCATGAGGATATTAAGTAAAGATCATGTTCCATGAAGATATTTTGTACATTTCCAAACGTAAATATATCAAACATTTATTTTTGTGAGTGAATGCAGCACAATCGCCAACATAAATGCACAACTTTAAAGGAGATTTTTAGATGTTTCGATTTTTTTGCACCCTCAGAAACCTAACAAACCATACATCAATGGAAAGCTTATTTAGTCAGCCTTGAGATGATGTATAAATTTACCCATGTGACTGGTTTTGTGGTCCGGGGTCACATTTGTGTTGCAGTATGTATCTGAATCATGTGTGTGTGTGTGTGGGTTGGTTGGGTTTTGCCAATATTATTAGTAAAACCTAAAATGACCTCCTGTTGGCTGGTGCCTAAAATGAAAACAACTTAAACGATAAGTTCACCCAGAAATTAAAATTTGTTCATCAAACACTGCCTTTCAGAGGTTTGGGGTTGGTAAGATGTTTTTGAAAGAAGTCTCTTATATGCACATTTTATTTGATCCAAAAAAACAGTAAAAACAGTAATATTGTGAAATTTTATTACAATTTAAAATAAATGTTTAATGTGTAAATATATGTTCAAATGTAATTTATTCCTGTGATCATTACTCCAGTCTTCAGTGTCACATGATCCTTCAGAAATCATTCTAATATGATGATTTGCTGCTCAAGACACATTTATTATTATTATTATTATCAGTCTGAAAACAGTTGTGCTGCTACATATTTTTGTGGAAATTGGTACATTTTATTCAGGACTCTTTCTTTGAAAGAGAAATCTTTTGTGACATTATAAATGTCAATCAATTCAATTAAATGCATACTTTGCTGAATAAAAGTAATTTTTTTTTTTTTTTTAATTCTTGTCAAATCTTATTGACCTCAAACATTTGAACGGTATAGTGTATAGTCACTCTTTTCCATATCCATAATGAATGGGCGTTCGGACATTTATGCCATTCTATCCTGAGCTCTTTTCAGTCAGTTGATCTACTTCACTAGACTCGAAACATTTCTCAACCCACTGGAAGTTAAGTTTCAGTCTGTTTTTCACACATATATTCAGCTATCATGGCTTCAGAAAATGTGGAACACAGTGTAAACATGGATTATTAATAATACAAGCGGTGCTTTTGTGTCCTTTTTGAAGCTTGAAAGCCTCAGGCATACAGCAGCGTTATTATAGTTAACTAAAACTATACCATACAAACCATTTAACAATGTTTTGTTGCTTTAAATAAAATTGTCACGGTTGGCTGAGAATATACAGTTTGTACAGTATCAATACGTCTATAGAGAGTCCCCATAAAACATGAAAACCCAACATGTGTGTGTGTGTATATGTGGATGTAAACATGCAGCATCGACAGTGTATATACAGCGCATGATCTTCACGTTTTCTTCCCTGCGGCTTCTCGTCAAATACATGCATAACGATGTGTGTGTGTGTGTGTGTGTGTGTGTGTGTGTGTGTGTGTGTGTGTGTGTGTGTGTGTGTGTGTGTGTGTGTGTGATTCAGCACTCTAATGCAGCGCTGTGGAAAAGAGGAAAGGATGGAGAAAGATAAAAATGAAGGATGACAGAGAAAGTGAAAATATTTGTGTCAGCGAGAAAGAGCTTTGCAGTTTTCTCCCTCACCCATTCCTCTCATGTGATGAATAGATGTGCCTTTTCTCGCTACTTTTTTAGATCAAATTAATGATTCATGCTATTAATTTAGTAATTTCTCACAGTCTTGGCTAGTAATATGTCAGTATCAATATAATGAATAGTCCATTCCACACACACACACTGGACACAAACAAATGCACAGTTGCAACATTTCTATAAATAGACTAGCCGGGCAAACAAAAATAGATGCAGAGAAGAGAAAGCGTGGTTCAGCCGCCTGGATCTAAACACACTGACAATCTGTCTCTTTCTATCTCTCCGTTTCTATTGGACACGCAAGTGAGCAGCAGCTCAGATGAAAAGCAGGCACGGGTGACACATCGCTGATCTTCAACTGGTGTTCATCCATCTGTAATTAAAGCAGCCGAGGGTGCTACTCTAGCTTTCAACTCTACATTTCCAAACGTTCCCATCTTTTTTATTCACAATGGTTTTGAACACAGCTCCATATCCATTAGCCAATATATGCAATCTGGTGTTAAAATGAAAAGTTGATATCTATATAAATGTGTATAGGGCTGCAAGTAACAAATTGTTCATATATCCAATTAATCTGTCAGTTATGTTTTCAAATAATCGCATTAAAAAGCCAAATTTTATGTTTTTTATATTTTTTTATAAAAAGTTATTCTATATCCTGCTCAGTGTTGTTTCCAAACAATGTGTAAATTAAAGGTTTTGGAAACTAATTTAGTGAATAATACAGCTCAAAAGCAGAGACATACAAACATACACATCTGAACATAGTAATTATATAGCATTTTTACCCCAGTTTACAACAGTAACTTTACTATTACTGCTATAAAATTAGTTGTGTTATATGTTTTGCTAACATTCCCATTAACTTATGAAAACATGAATATTCTCAGAATGTTCAAACATCCCGTTTTTCAAGTTTTTTCTTAGTTCTGTGAATGCTAGAGAAATCATTAAAGGTCCAGTAGTCGATTTATGAGAAACACTGTTGATAATTAAGATCAACCCAAACAAACACCCTTCCTTTCATCGCTCCCCCCCCCAAAATGCACAAACATGCAATGCAAGAGCAGATATATCTTTATCATAATGATAAACGGACAAAAACGCAAAAAAATTGACATACAGTGCACAAGAGTACATACAAGCAAGAGTTAGTTGTTAGTTGCCGGCAGAACAACATCTCCAGACAAACAATGTTACTCACGTATGGAGCAGAAATAACGCAACCTCATTTTTTAGACATGCCCCCTACTGCTGATTGGCTCACTCTGTCCCCTCCCCCATCATGTGTGGATAAGCCCCCTACTGCTGATTGGCTCACTCTGTCCCCTCCCCCATCATGTGTGGATACGCCCTCTACTGCTGATTGGCTCACTCTTTCTCCCCCATCATGTGTGGATACGCCCCTACTGCTGATTGGCTCACTCTTTCTCCCCCATCATGTGTGGACACACCCCTACTGCTGATTGGCTCACTCTGTCCCCTCCCCCATCATGTGTGGATACTCCCTCTACTGCTGATTGGCTCACTCTTTCTCCCCCATCATGTGTGGATACGCCCTCTACTGCTGATTGGCTCACTCTTTCTCCCCCATCATGTGTGGATACGCCCTCTACTGCTGATTGGCTCACTCTTTCTCCCCCATCATGTGTGGATACGCCCTCTACTGCTGATTGGCTCACTCTTTCTCCCCCATCATGTGTGGATACGCCCTCTACTGCTGATTGGCTCACTCTTTCTCCCCCATCATGTGTGGACACACCCCTACTGCTGATTGGCTCACTCTGTCCCCTCCCCCATCATGTGTGGATACTCCCTCTACTGCTGATTGGCTCACTCTTTCTCCCCCATCATGTGTGGATACGCCCTCTACTGCTGATTGGCTCACTCTTTCTCCCCCATCATGTGTGGATACGCCCTCTACTGCTGATTGGCTCACTCTTTCTCCCCCATCATGTGTGGACACACCCCTACTTCTGATTAGCTCACTCTGTCTCCTTCCTCATCATGAGTGGACACGCCCCCTACTGCTGATTGGCTACAAGTGTGTTGTGCTGCTCGGGTCCGATTCACTTTCAATAGCGTTTCTCAGAAATCACTTCTTACTGCACCTTGATGGGAATGTTTTCTCGATTTTATCATTTTGCAAGTATGGGAACTTTAATTTTCTAATGTTTTTCTAGTAGTAAGTAGATAACGTTTAAAAAAATATTACACTAATGTCCAATAACTATGTTTCAGAAAATCATTCCATGAATGATAATATTGTTTTGCTAATGTTTTGATAACATTATTAAAGACCAGATAACGTTCTATTAACACTTCTGGAAGAACGTTTGCTCATAACTTTGAGAGAACCTTGCCAGAATGTGAGCCAAAGTTCTGAGAACATTCCCTGGGATTGTGTCTATTTCCTAGTGGACACAAATCCATACAGTATAGCGAAATGCTTTTTCGTATCATAACTTTTACTATATCAAGGTATTTTATACTTAATATGGATGAGTAGAAGAAAAATAATAAGGATTGGAGTACTAAGGAGTACTAAATACTCTTTCTTTCTCATCTTTTCTCTCAGGAACCTTGGAAAGTCGGGTCTACGTGTTTCTTGCTTGGGTCTTGGTGAGTATCCAGAGAGTCGGTCATTTATTTAAAGCGGAAGTGTCTATTTTTTCCATGTTAAAAGTAATTTAATTTAACCCAGTTTACTCTTGTGAAAAATAATTGTGCTTAATTGTATTGAATGTGCACTTCAAATCTAAAAAGTATATTTTTAAAAACAGGACTTGCAGAAAATATAATGTTAATTAAATAAAAGGCCACTCCTATCCATCCTTCCAACTTCTTCATCCTTCTCTCTCGCTCTCTCTCTTTCTGTTCACAGGCACCTGGGTGACATTTGGATCTCAGATCTCTGACGAGGTGAACTGTAATGTTCAGGATCAATTTTACATTACCTCACACGATCACCTTCTAGAGCTGCACGATTAATCGTTAAAAGATCGTAATTCAAACACCCACGTGATCTTATTCCAAAATGACAATGATTTCGGCTATGTCTATTAAACCTTTGACTAGTATGATCGCAGCAAGAATTCTATGGTAGCGATTAAAACAGAGTAAATGAAAGTTTACCTTTTGAATCATGTACCTTCAAATAAAGATAGTATCGATTACATCGTTACGCCAGTAGGTGGCGACAAGTGACTTAAAACATTTATTTGTCATTGAATCATTCATTCAAACTGATTTTTAAAAAATGTTAAATTAATTACATATATTTTTAAACCGACTACAACAATTAACATTATGTCAGAACCTTGAGTGAATTAGTCCCTAGTTTTGTTTACTTGTCTCTTCAGAATCGTGGGAGAATTGTGATCTCTATTTTAAACCGAAAAATTGTGATTATCAATTTATCCAGAATCGTGCAGCTCTAATACTTCCAGCGTCTTTCTGCAGTGTAATTAATGTACATGCTTAATTAGATACGGTCATTATGTACTCACTCTCATGTCATTCCAAATCTATGACTTTTTTCTACAATGGAACATAAAAGAACATAAAATGGAAACTGTTAAAAAAAAAAAAATTATATACAATGGAAATCAATGGTAACCAAAACTGTCTACCAACATTCTGTTCCACTGAAGAAAGAAAGTCATACAGGTTTGCAATGGCAAAGTAAATTATGAGATTTTAAACCTTTAGGAATATTCTGTGTATGATACAATTAACACTGCATTTACAGGATCATCTGATTACCACAGAAAATTATTTCAACTTGTCAAACACAGTGTAAAATCAAAGCAAAAAAATTTAACTATCACACTCGCGATAGGGAACGGCATTGCACGATCAACAAATCGATGCAATCGCTTACCATGTCTGTGCAAAGTTAGAAATCGTTCAAGTTCAGAGCAAACGTAAACAGACTGCATGCTAATCTGCATGAGTTGAAATTATTTTTCTGTGGTAACTGAAGCATCTTTTGCACCAAGAGCATTTATGTAAACGGCCAGATCTCTGTCAGTTGATGCATGTGTTTGTGTCTGGATGTTTTCTCCTGTAGATGGCAGAGAGTCTGATGACGATAGCCTACGAGAACGGAGTGAATCTGTTCGACACAGCAGAAGTCTATGCTTCAGGCAGGTATGATTCCCATTTCCCAACAATATATTGGATAAGAGATTCCATGTACTTTTTTCTGCTGTTCTGTCCTGGACCACAGGTGTGGATTTATAATACATTTCTGAACGTGTTTTGTGAAAAAGAAGTGCGTTTAATTGTATTGAATGTGCACTTGTAGTGTACTTCAATTCTTAAAAGCATATACATTTTTTACTTGTAGGCTACTTGTGAATAATATAATATTAATGATAAAAAGGCCACTTACATGTGTACTTAAATAGAGTACACTTTCATGAATGTACATTTTAAATCATTAATTTTTTTGTGCTTTAAAGCACATGTACTTGATTTTAACTTTAGTGTGCTATTCAATTTTACATTTAATATATTTTAAATGGACTAAATGGCAACTTCCATCATAAGAAATGTTGAAGTGAATGATGGTTTGTATAGAAATTACATTAAAGTATATTTTAGTTTTAGTTAACCATAAATGCTGGTCAGTACATTCAGCAGTACACGTTAACCATATTTCAAAATAATAGCAGTGATTATGACATTACAAGTAAATATGTTGGCTACTTACTCGTCGTACTTAAGTCGTATTTAAGTGGGTCAAAAAAGCACTCTAAAGTTCAGCTAATTGCGTATAATATAAATATAAATAAATAATATAACCCTGGAATATAAATCTGAACTATAATTCATTTTAATTTAATTGCAATTAGCATGCAATTAGGTGCCCAAACATTACAATTTGTTTGCAATTAAGTATATTCTTTTATAAAACGGTTAGTTACAGCCCTTGATTCTGATTGGTCAATAGCTGTGTTTTCTTTTCGTTTATCAAAATTAACGAATCTTTTTTCGAGTCATTTCGTTCATTCTGGGCTTTTAATGTTATACTTTTAACAGACAAATTCCCTGAACACATCCACTTATGCAATCTTGATCATATTTTGAATTAAGAAATCATTATAATGCAGTCAAAAATAATTTACAGGGAACATAAATAATTACTTTACCTTCTGAGTCTTTCGTTCATTTGTCACATGACAGATGCAATGTTCATGTAAACATATGTTTGTACTCATTGATATTGGTCATTGAAGCTTATGGAATAGAGTAGCCTATTGTGGGAGATCGAGTAAGCGAGTGTACCTGCATTTACAGTAGATAGAGCATATTCCTTCAGATCAGTCCTATATTCGTAATAAAAAATCCGTTTGAATGTCCGCTGCCATATCTTGTCCTTTTAACAGGTAAGGGGTTTTCCGTGCTCTAGTCATCTGTCAGTTGCGTCTTGCTTCTCCATGTTCACAACAAGTTTCATTCCTTTCAATATAAAAGTCTTCTCCACTGACAGACTCACTCATAAAGACAGTCTTTGCCTCCTTTAAATGGCGAAATAATGTATGTAACTTCTGTTGCTGTTCACGGCCAGGTACTATTTTTTTTCAGCGGAAGGAAGACTTAGTGATTTAGTGAGAGAGAGAGAGAGAGAGAGAGAGAGAGAGAGAGAGAGAGCGAGAGCGAGAGAGAGAGAGAGAGAGAGAGAGAGAGAGAGAGAGAGCCTCCTGCCAGCAGGGTTTAGCTTCAGTCCCAGTTAAGCGTGTGTGTTGGAGCAGACTGGAGCTGAACTCTGCAGGATGGAGGACTGGACAGTGCTGATGTAATGTGATATAACCGTAGTTTGAAATAAAGGTTGTGTGAACTGAACAGCTGTTAGTAGATCTTCGTGATTATTGGAGGGATTATCCGATCACGCTCATCGTCATTTGGAGCAGCATGTGTAGATTACATGAATCAGCTCTGAGACGTCCACATGTCCTGTAGTGTGACATGCTTTACTCCATATAAAACTATTTTCAAACTGCTAGTTCTTTTATAATTATTATGCATGCACCTTTTATTACCTGCTATTTATTGAATATTTAAAAATCCATACACTGCAGGACTGATTTCAAATTGTGAAATGTAAACTAATGTTAACCAAATATACACTTTCCTTAATGAATTTTCATCTGCATCTTAAATGCATTTTCACAAAAATTATATACAGTAATACTTTAATAAATGCATATATATATGCATGTGTGTGTGTGTGTGTGTGTGTGCGCATTTACTCTGCACAGTGACAAAGTTTAATCTTTTCTAATCTAATCTTCTAAAGTATGCTATGTAAATTTTAACCTAAAATCTTGATGTCCATTACAAAAAAAAGTCCACAGCGATGCGGATTGACAGGAAATAACTCACTCCCGCTAAACATTTAATCTTTGAAATCTTTCAGCAGGGATCAGTACAAGTCAGCACCATTATGACTAAAAGTTTGCTATTTCCTACTAAAGCGAGGAGGTAATTGACTCTGGTCAAGCGTATAGCATCCAATAATGCTTATAAGCCCAGTGCATTATGGGTTTTGAAGTTTTCCTACCTATTTGGCAAAAGGGAGGGAAGAAAAACGCCTTTTTTTCTGTTTTCTCTAGCCAGGTAGCACCGATACATTTTTTTTCAACTGCAGGCAGCCAAGTTTTATTGACAACTCTTTTGTGAAGCACCCCTTTTAATGATTTTTTGAATCTGTTTAAGAAATAGTTTTGAAATAGTCAATGCTGTAAAATGAATGGCTATTAGTCAGTGGCCAGCTAGCCAGGTCACTTTTAAATGCAGGGTCACTACACATGAAGAAGCATGTCTTTCCATTTCACGCTTGTAGATCCCTGCGTACAGCGGGCATCTGGCTGGCATACGGCTCTGGTGACCTACATCACCACTTACATGCTCACACACAGTCACTTCTGCTTCACATCAGCTAATTTCAGGAATGTGCTGACATTATAGGTTTTTAAAAAGAATTGAGTGAATCTGTCACACAAATTGAACTGTAATTGAACCAAACTCGCTCCTGTAAGGCACCGTTTAATTTCAGACATTAGTATCGCAAATAATGCAAGAAACCTGGATAAAACATTCCTCTCTTATCACAAGGTCATTGGTTTACCTGTACACATAATAATTACCTGTGCTTATTACGGAAATAATATACTTAAAGTCCCCCTGTATATATATTACAATGCTTACAAACCATTGTAATATATTTATGTAATATATTTAAGCGGTTTTGGTTCTCTTGTAAAAATAAAAAATGTTTTAAGGATGTTTAGATATTTTTTAGTGTAGAAATAAGAATAATAAAAATAGGTTTTCAGATTTTGTGTCCTTCTTTTTCTGCAGGGCTGAAATCACTCTAGGCAACATCATTAAGAAGAAAGGCTGGAGGTGACCTGTTTATTCTTATGCTTCTCATTTTGGGTGAATTTTGTGGCAAATCAGTTTGAGTGTATATTCTTCTTCTCGGACATTAATCATGGAAAAAGTTTTTCAATATATCTTGTATTTCTTCCTGTGCTCTGGGTTTTGTCAGGTTGAGTTCAGAGTAAATGTGGGTGTTATCTGGATTCAGTGGAACAAAATTATAGGACAGGATTAGGCTTGATCTCACTATAATAACCACCATCCCCCCCCCCCCCCCCCCAAAAAAATCTGTTTCAGACGGTCCAGTTATGTAGTAACGACTAAGATCTACTGGGGAGGACAGTGAGTATCTGTTCAGTTCTACAATCATATAGATTAATATGAATAAATCAGAATAGTGTCAAAATGACATTTATATTTGCAGATATAATATACAGTGCTATGCATAAGTTTAGGCACCCATGCTAAAGTTGACTAAAAAGAGGAATAAAAAATCATCTTTTGGAAATTGAACTTAATGCCTTAATTTAAAAAATTAGGAAAAATTCAACCTTTAAGGACACCAATTTTCTTTGTGAATGAATAATGTATCGTAAATAAATAAATGTTCTTCCTTAAAATACAGGGTGCATAAGTTTGGACATCCCTATGTTAAATTCCCATAGAGACAGGCAGATTTTTTATTTTTAAGTATTCTTTTTTTTTTTTTTTTTGGATACTATGCATCCTGATAAAGTTCCCTTGGCCTTTGGAATTAAAATAGCCCCACATCATCACATATCCTTCACCATACCTTGAGATTGGCATGGTTGTATTTCAGTTAGCCTAATAGCTAGTTTGATTCCCATTGAGAGCAATGCAAATCAAACTAGCTATTAGGCTAACTGAAATAAAAACCATGCCAATCTCAAGGTATGGTGAAGGATATGTGATGATGTGGGGCTATTTTAATTCCAAAGGCCAAGGGAACTTTATGAGGATGCATAGTATCCTAAAAAATTTTTTTTTAAATACTTAAAAATAAAAATCTGCCTGCCTCTATGGGAATTTAACATAGGAATGTCCAAACTTATGCACCCTGTATTTTAAGGAAGAACATTTATTTATTTACGATACATTATTCATTCACAAAGAAAATTGGTGTCCTTAAAGGTTGGATTTTTCCTAATTTTTTAAATTAAGGCATTAAGTTCAATTTCCAAAAGATGATTTTTTATTCCTCTTTTTAGTCAACTTTAGCATGGGTGCCTAAACTTATGCATAGCACTGTATATGTGTGTGTGTGTGTGTGTGTGTGTGTGTGTGTTAGTGCTGTCAAAACAATTAATCACGATTAATCGCATCTAAAATAAAAGTTTGTGTTTATATAATATGTGTGTACATATATATATATATATATACTGTATGTATATAAAATAATAATATATATATATATACTCTATATGTGTGAGTATATGTATATGCATATATTATACACACACAAGACACACACACACACACACACACACACATATATATATATATATATATATATATATAAATATCACAATATATAGATACACATTATATAAAAAAATGATTAATCGTTTTGACAGCACTAATATATATAAATATCTGTAAAATTGTTCACATTCTTTTTTTACATTTATTAATTGTTAATTATATATATACTGTATATACTTAGTGAATATACTGTAGTAATTTTCTGACTGCATATCTTCTCCTCTCTGACATCTGCATTCATAATCCTCAGGGCAGAGACAGAGAGAGGCCTGTCTAGAAAACACATCATAGAAGGTAAAGTGCTGCTCATCCCACCTCTCTCGATTATGACGATGCTAATTAAGCGGAGAGACAGTGATGGTGATGTATCTACAGGTCTCAGAGGTTCCCTGTCTAGACTACAGCTGGATTACGTGGATATTGTCTTTGCTAACCGAAATGATGTCAACAGCCCCATGGAAGGTGTATCTTCCCTTATACATCTTTTATGGCATGTGTTATGAATTAATAATTTACGCTATATCGCTTATCATGAGCACTGTTGTGTGTATGTTCTTTCAGAGGTAGTACGTGCGATGACATTTGTTATAAACCAGGGTATGGCCATGTACTGGGGCACGTCACGCTGGAGCGCCATGGAGATCATGGTAGGATCTATCGTCCCTCAAGATACCAAAGTTCATTCCATAAGCATACCATCTGTTCTTCATAATATAAAACATTTACCAGTGTAATGAAATAAGTGTATACCAGTGTTGGGCAACATTGAATCTGTAGCCTGTCAAGCCTCGAGCTCGCAATTTATAGTAGTTCAACTATAGTCAAGCTACTCTTTTGAGAAAGCTTGTTACACTACAAGCTACCAAGACCCAAGGGCATAATGGCATTTTAAATATAAGGCTATCCAGCAATATCATTTATTATTATTTTACATGCATCTGCAACTTGAACAAACTTATTTATTTATAAACATTTCGCTATGAATAAGAAGATTCAGGATTCAAGATTTTTTAAACTGAACTGAATTTACCGGGTCTATTGGACTTTCAAACGCTACATATGAAAAAACAATTTAGGAGAATGTGTTTGATTATTAACAGCAATGTAACATTTGGTTGTGACACTTTTCAACTCACTGAAAAAAAGTATACTGTTACTGGAAACACTACACTATTATGAATATAAATGAACTACTGTCACACAATATAAAATTTGATTAAAGGTACACTATGTAACTGTTGGCCCTCTAGCGGTTAAAAAACAAAACTGCATGTATTTTGTGGAAGAACATTGTTTTGGTTGTGCTTCGGTTCTGTGTGACTGCAGATGAATATAGTTATGCTGCTGCTCATAAAACATTCACTATAGGCTTAAGAGATTTAACCAGTTTAGATGGAAAGGATCTCAAGCTGACTCGCTGAAGACGTTACTGTAGCTTTACACATTAACCCTCTGAGGTCGACAAACGCGCCGGCGCGTTTTGCTGGATTTTCTCCACATTGTAGCACTTTAAACTTAAATTTCTCCGTCATTTATGGTCATACAGAAAAAATAAATATAAAAAAAGAATCTGTGGTATTTCTACTTTTGTATGTGTCCACTTCCAATCAAATCAAAACATTGTGCTTTTGTAAAATAAAGAAAATAAACAGTGTGTGCGTTCTGCCTCTCCGTCGCGGTGAACTTTTTTTTCTTGAGCACGTCTATAAACTGAAACAAAACTCAGCGAATACTTGTTACACATTTATGAGCCATACACCTTTATAAACATTTAAGTGTGTACTTTTAAATGATCGGATTCAAAACGAAAACAAATATTCTCTGTTTAAGTAATTTGTATAAAACCAACAAGATTTCCAGCTTCTCAAACGCTTCCTAATTATTTTTAATTCGGCCACGCCCACTCGCGCAAAAGATATTCACATGCAAATCTCCACATGGAACGCGATCGCCCTCATTACCTCAACAACAAAACACTTCACTTCACTTTTCGTCAAGTTTGAAAGACGTGCCTGAGCTTACATTGGATTTACATCAGAAGGAGAAGAACGATATTTGAAGACAAGAAAGATAAGGTAAGAAATTCTTACATATTAGTTTGCTATTGTTGCATAAATTTCACATTGCAGTTGAACTGTTGCTAGATATATGGTGAATATTATAATATTTAGACCCGTGTTTACTGTTACTGTGTTTGTGGATATCTGCTCAAACGTAGATAGGCTATGTATATGGTAGGCCTAACCATAATGTTTTATATTTGATCGCAATCGCGTTTTAATGTATCATATTTTTGATCGCGATCGCGTTTTAATGTATCATATTTTTGATCGCGATCGCGTTTGAATGTATCATATTTTGGAAAAGCAAAACGCTCCAAACGGCTTCATGTTTTTACTATTATCTCATTTCATATCATCATAACGAATGGAAACATTTGAAGTAACATGATAATCAATATATTTTTCTCTAGCTTAGTTGTTACTGAAATCTTTTTGAAAATATATATAGGCTGCTATATTGTTATTATTTTATGCAGCACTGCGCATAGCCTATACCTACAAGGCACAACAAACCTGGTGTTCATTATATATTGTTGGAAACATTTGTGTGAGTGTGTGTGTGTATTCTGTGAATTAAAAAGCAATTTTAACAAGAAAAATCTAAAATGTATTCCCAAAATCGTGCAGGCCTTTCTCTTGATATCAGTATGTTCACTTTTTTTTTTTTCAGGGCCCAGATGCCACTGAGTCCTGCTGACTTCAACATTCACAGTACATGTCTCTGTACATGAACATGGTAAAGTGAAAATCAAACACCTTAGAAAATGAAAGGTATGTACAATGTTTTTAGGAATGGCACAAAGGTCTCTTTCTTCAATAAGTGCTTTTTTGTTGTGTATCTTTGGATTATGTTGTGTTGTAAATAAATCCAAACAATTTTAAAAGCCATTCTTTTTTAAATCTCCTCATTCTTTGTGCAAGGTTGGTCAGAATGATGGGCCCTGATAAGCTCCTAATAGGGCCATTAGGGAGGTTCTTTGTCTTTCTCAGGTGTGGAAAGCTTTCATATTAATGAGGTGATCCGCCCCTTCGCATATTGCTTTCTAACACAAAACACGTCGTAAAATTTTTAAATCAATATATTGTCTTCTCTGAATGAGCAGTCAGGGTGATTCTCACATAGTTTTAGAGCAAATATTCTAGGCTACGTGATACAATTTTCAAAAGTCTTGTGAAGAAATAATCAGTATGGGTTTCATGACCTTATTTCAGTGAGAATTTATTTTTGTATTTTCACAAACCACGCATAAATGTCATTATCTCAAAACTACAAACTTTTACATACATGCTGCTGATATATTATTGTAGCAGAGTTTGTGCTGAATACAGTGTAATTAGACTTTAGCCATGAAAATGTCACAAGTAACAGAAATAACCACAAATGTCAGAGCATGTCAGAACACCTCCAGGGCCCAGAAAACAGCTCAGACCTCAGAGGGTTAATAGACACGCTACTTCCTTGAGAATAAATTCCATGTCAGCGCTACAATAACCGTAATGTAATGATCCTTCACAATAGATAATGCTTTACAATCAACTCTATTAGAGAGATACATATGGCAATTTATCTGTTCAATAAAATACCTTACTCACCTGTTGAGTAATACAAACGCAATCTCTGCATTTCAGTTTCCTTAGTTCTTGCCATCCACGAAACGCAGATGTTGATTCTTGTTTTATTACGAGCTCTGTCGCGTTCTCTGTTTGCCAGCAGACTCTCCTCTGTTCGGTGTTATTTTGTAACACGGGTGAGGTTGGAGATTTAGCGACTCCATGTCAACCTTTCTCACTCGTAACATACACACATCAAAGTAGCCAGAGCATCTTTTCTCTATTTACATATATGACGAGACGCTCACGGGCGAGTGACGCATGTACGCAATTTCCTGACTGGTCTAAAATATAAACACTTATATAATAAGCTTACCATAGTGAATCAGGGTAAGACAAAACACCTTTTGGAGGAAGGATTGATGTATTGATGCATTATTTAAATTTGGTTGATTTTGAACCAAAAAAAAGCTACATAGTGTACCTTTAAATTTGTAGTGTCGCTTCTTTTATTCACTCCTAAACACTGCTGTATACAACACTGGTTGTTAGCATCTCGGCCACAGAAAGGACAGTCTAACCTTTTCTTGTCTTCTGTGTGTGTGTGTGTGTGTGTGTATGTGTGTGTGTGTGTGTGTTTAGGAGGCATACTCCGTAGCGAGGCAGTTTAACTTAATCCCACCAGTATGCGAGCAGGCCGAGTATCACTATTTCCAGAGGGATAAAGTCGAGGTGCAGCTGCCAGAGCTATACCACAAGATCGGTCAGTCCACAGAAGTTACCTTCAAATCATTCATTATACCAAATGTGTTATTAAACCAAAAAATGTGCCATTAAACCAAATGGAAGTTGCTCAGATTGTAGGCTATATGAATGCAACGTGCCATGGGCCGTAGTCATGACTGATCACTCTACTGTATATTCGCACGCTTAACAGATAGGAAAAACCTATTAAGTCTTTTTCATGCTATTAAGAGCTCAGTCACTGATGAAGCATCTACCACGATATAATGAAATATTTTTTTGTTTTTTAAAATGTTTTATGCTATAAAAATATATTTTGTTAGTACATAATCTACCGGCAAGGGCTGTTTAATGACACTAACCCCACGTTCAAGCATGAAAATAGCTGAGCTGAAGGACAAAATGTACTGAAGAAGTAGTTCATACCACAGTACTGTAAGACTGGAAAAACTGGAAGACAGGGCAACTCTCTGAGAAAACAAAGGAATTTAACATTTGAACTCTCTCTTGTGAAGTTAGCATCAGCATTTGAGACGCAAGTCTCACCTCAGAATCGCTTTCCCTCTTCCCCCACTCCTTCTCTATCTCATGCTGAGATCACCAAAATTCACCCAAAAATCTATATGGTTTAATGTGAATAATTATCATACAATATTATACATGTTTGGTATTATTTGAAATGTCTCAGTGCGGCTGGTACAAATGTCTCATTCTCCACAGAAGTAAACCAAAAGGTAATAAAGTTATTAAAGCTGCAGTCGGCAATATTTTTTTGATCATATTCACTGAAACCGACACTATGCTCTGACAGAACAACATAAATCAGACGGTTTTAGAAAACCCCCGCGCCTCTACCTCCACCTGGAGCCTGTTAATTGTTTTGCAAAAATCCACCGCTCCCAGTTCTTCTGGTCCAATCAGCGCAGGGCTGTGTGAGATCTGACTGTCAATCACAGTTCGTGCACACGCCACAGATCCCCCCTCCCCCCTCGCGCACGTTACAATATCACATGCACACACCTGAAGTTCGCAGGTGTGTTGGATTGTACGAAGTGTGATGGCGAAGAGAAAATCTACTAGCAAGCTTCCAATTCATCGGTTATTGCTATCTATGGGTAGATTAGCCAGGGCAGCCTACCTCCGAGTCCATGGTGTTGATCGATGCTGAAGAGACAGGCGCATTCACAGAAAATCTGGTGCACACCCACTGAAGAGCACAAACTCGATGGGAGGGTGCTCGGTGGTAGTGGGCAGTGTTGGGGCTAGTTACTCAAAAAAGTAATATATTACATATTACATATTACTCTCAAAAATAGTAATGCCTTACTTTACTTTATTACTCCCTGGAGAAAGTAACTAGTTATATTACTAGTTATATTTTTTTTCTTAATTACTCTATAATTGCCTGAGATGCATCAGATGGAGGGAGAACATACAAAGGAGGAGTGTTCTTTAGGGTCTTTATTACGCCTACAACAGATTGGCACTGTCTAGCACAAATAACTACAAACAACTGTACTTGTTCTTGCTGTTGTTGACGCTTCCATTTTTCCCCATCTGCCCCAATAATATCTGTCTGCAGAGCCACAGTTTCACCACAGCAGTTTTACCCGCGCATGCGCAGTTTCAGGTTGTAATTCAAGCCCTATAAATAGTCATTTATATGCAAAATTGTCTATAAAACACAACCGGTCTTCCGACCTTTTACTATATGCGCGAGGGAGAGAGAGCAATACAGCGCTCGTGTTGTTTGAAGGCGGTGAGAGTGAACGGGCTGCGCGCGCGCGTCCGGGGCGCTATATTTTTTTTTCCCAGGATGGTAGGGGAAGACTCATGAATATTCATTAGGGAAGTCATCCCTGATTGGCCTTAACTGCCGCAGGTCGACCAATCGGTGATGGTAAATGATACCTCGTGCCAAACCCAGACCAATCACTGTTCCATTCACGCCCTCCTCCCCTTCCCTTCTGTTCTCTGTGTTGTGTGCCATGTGTGTGATGAACAGGGGCGTAGCAACCGGGGGGGACGGGGGGGACACGTCCCCCTCACTTTTAGAAACCGGTGATTCTGTCCCCCGCATTTTTTTTTTTTCTGACAAATGCCCTGATTAAAACAATTTTTAATATAAAAATAAAAAATAACCAGGCAATCACCGAAAACGTGAGGAATGGATGATTCTGTTTTATTACATTTGATGTAAGTGGCGATTGATAGCCTATAGTTGATAATAATATAGGCCTAATGTGCGCTGTCGAGGCTCGTGAAGTTATAACATTTTAGAAACTATAGCCTAGTTAAGAAACAATATATAGCCTAAGGCTACACACGACCAGCTGTTTTCCTGAATGCCATCAAGATTGAAACCGTGACTGGTTTCATAACAGTTCAATAAACAAACAGTTAAAATTAACTTACATTAATTTTACTTGATGTACTCAAAAATGTACTCACTTACATTTTAGTCGCAATGACTGTTTTTGCTCTGTTTCATCAGCGAAAATAGTCCCAAACAAAGATCACAGCAGAACGCGCATCTCACAGCAACACTCGTTGCATTACTGAATGATTCAGCGTTTTGAACAAATCGGTTGAGTCAAAGATTCAATTACCCATTCATAAACTGCCTCATTCTGAATAAATCAGCCGTTTGAACGAATCGTTTGAATGAATGACTCAATGACTCGCTCATTAAGACGGTTGCCTGCCGCCTCCTACTGGCGGTTTAGTTTCATAAAGTATCATTCTTTTCAACATTCCTTATTTGTATATTCAAAAATATTTAAAATAATCTAATTTAATACAGTTATAATTTTTCAATGTAAAATATTTAATTTGATTGTAACAGCCTAGTGTCTTATTATTTTAATTGAATATATTGATCAAATTTAAGAATTTAAAATGAAAGATGGAGCATAAAATTAGGGGGGAAATGCCTTTATAAAAGGTACAAAAAAAATTGTGTTTTCAAACAGTGATGTAATGAAACATTGACAATTTAAGTTTGAAGGGAGTAAAGCCTCTGTTAAGGCTATAAGGAAATAATTTTGCCAAAAGAAGAACTTTTATTTTAAATAAATGTTCATTTTAAATCAGCCTACTTCAGTGTGATATGTTACCATAATTTGAATAATTTGATACCAGAATTTGAATAATTGTAATGTGATGATCAGATGCAGATATCTAAATCAGAGAATATCATCGGGCGGTTTGTGGGTGGATTATTTATTTTTAACAGTGGATTCAGGTGACTCAAAGTGCACCAGATTAATGAATTTATCTTTAAAATGTACAAAATTTTCTTCCGGGGGGGCATGCCCCCCGGACCCCCCTAGAGGTTACAAGCTCCACCAACAAAAATAATGTGGGAAACACATTAGGGTATGATGATCTACAAAAAAATTACACATTTAATTATCTTATTATTAAACATTATTAGGATTTTACCACCTCCGCCTCGTTTTGAGCCAGGAAAATGAACATCACCTTTGGGTCACGTCCTATGGTCACATACAGCTTTTGTCCCCCCCACTTTTATAATGGCTGCTACGCCCCTGGTGATGAAGGTGCTACTGGCAAATGTAACGCAAGTAACTAGCTCGGGAAAACTGTAATAATATTACTATTTTCAGACGAGTAATGCCTTACACTACCAGTTACTGAAAAAAGTAATATTATTACAGTAACGCGTTACTTAGTAACGCATTACACCCAACACTGGTAGTGGGGGAGGGGCATGAGAGTTGTAAACATAACATTTTTTGGCTAAGTCCCTTCAATCTGCCAGACTTGCTGACTGCAGCTTTAAGAGTTTAGAGATAACTTGCATACACAGGAGGGTTTGTCTTCCAGGCAAATGGCATTCTGCTCCCAAAAGGTGTAAAGTCTGAATGCAAATTCCCATTGTTAGCAAATGCAGGGCTGCCAACTTTTGAGTTTAGCTTGGAGTGAGATTTTTTTTTTTTTTTTTTTTTTGCGGGGGGTTTTGGGGGGGGGGGTGTAAAAACAAATATTGCATCACAATAAGTGCAATTGTGATTGTCAAGACATTTGGTAACTAAATAGAATTGTATGAAGTTTAGTGACAACATGTTACAATGTTTACATTGTACAATGACTGGTAGGACAGTTTTTATTATTGCTTGACAAAAATTTCAAGATTTCTATTTCATTATTGTGATTTGATTCCGATTTTGATTTAATATTGACTATTTTGGATACATGTTTATTTTAAATTTTATTTAAAAAAATAATCTCACCTAATGCTGTAAACATAGAGGGCCCAATCTGCTGGTATTATTAAAGGTTATAAATAGCAAATAAATTAAATATAATGCAGTTTTTGTTATAATAACAATTATTTAATGACATAAGTAAAAATATAATAAATATATAATACAGTGCTAAGCAAAATCTCCTCTCAAGCTATATTTTTTCTATTCAGTTAACATGCTATGGTCATTAAATGGCTTTCCTGAGATAAATGTAACGTTATGTGACATAATTGTTCTCCTGCTGTTATATTGACCTCTTTCCGTGGTTAGAAAAACACTAATTGGTCGATATTATGTATACGTTCGGTAAGTTGTACTGCATCTTTAAATAAAAAAGTAACAGATGATCGGTTCACGTGCACTTGAACTGAGGCGCTCAGCGATCTGTCACGTCACATTTACAAGCGCCAAAAGTATTTTTGTCTGAATTTCGTAATAAAATTGACGGAATAAGAGCTGAGAATTAGTTTAATATTAAAAGTACCTCTTTGCTCCGCAATTTTTCTGTGCGTGAGAAAATGGATGTGTGGCGTGAGAGCGTGTGAAAAGTGTCAATTGCGTGAGTCTCACGCTCAATGCGTGAGAGTTGGCAGCCTTGCAAATGCTTCCATGTGAAAGAAGTTTCTGTCTATATAAAGAAATGCAACAAGAGGCTCAGGGCGATTTGTAACTCAAATTAGCCTGTGATGTGGAGTGTATGCAAAACACTCCGCATCATGTATTTTATAATGTCAGGTTCGCATCTTCTCTCTTTATTCCAGAGCATTTGATGTTTTGTATTTATTATCTTTGATCTGATTATGAAATTTGCATGATAGTACATTTACCTGACATAATAAATTGTTACATTTGATTTTATTGTGACTGACTCTGAAATAGTTTTCCCAAGTAGATTAAACAGATTCGATATGTTACCGCAAGTTTTGCGTCAGATTAGTGACGACTAATATTCAAGTGTACTTGGTTTTGCAAAGACAAGAAGTGAATTTCTGTTTAGGGCAGCAAAAGCTGCTTGACCAAATCTGGGTGTGTCTTACCTCTGTTTTAATTTAATGTTACTTTAGATAAGTGTACGTGGGAAACCAAGTGTATGCAATTCAATGGGGTTTATACCAAAGTATCTTTGATTGTGTAAGCGTGAATGCGACCGATCTCAGGTAGCAATTACCTCTGTTTAGTGACAGAAGCTGGCGAGATTGTGAGCGTGAGACTCACATTAATCAAGGCATGAGGACCTCTGAGCAACATAGCTTTCTAATATGAACGGGTAAAATATAAGTAAAGAGTTAAATAGAACAATCAAATGTATTGCTTAACTATTATATATTTGACCAATAACCAATTGGCAATCTAACTTAAATTCGAGGTTGTGATAAAATGGAGTCAGATATAAAATGGAGTCAGATAAAAGCTTGAATTAAATTACTTTGCCACGTGGAAAGACAGCAACACGCAGAGACCTTCACCCGTTCTATCGGATACCGACATTGGGCCGATCTAGACGGGCTTACAGTACTATGATGCAAATGCAACTTTTGTGATGCCCAACTTCTTAAATTATGAACATTTTTAAAATAACTACTTAATTTCATGATTTTAATTGTTGGATTTGAGGTTTAATTAGGACAGATGTCAACTCAAACTCCATGTCTTGTGACTGTCACATGTCATGTCAGGCGTTGGAGCGATGACCTGGTCTCCTCTGGCATGTGGGCTGATCACAGGAAAATACAGCGATGGCGTTCCAGACTGTTCAAGAGCCGCAATGAAAGTGAGTCATGAAGAGTTTGTCAGCAGTAGATTTCCTCTCCTCACTCTTTTCAATTTCTCATCGTCATTTCATTTGATATTTTGCCATCTAATGAAATGACATTGATATTATATCCCTGTACTGCATGGTCTCGATGTTTGATTGTGTATTAGGGTTATCAGTGGCTAAAGGAGCGAGTGTACAGTGAAGAAGGGCGCAGACAGCTTGCAAAAATCAAAGAGCTCCACCTGGTGGCTGACAGGCTGGGCTGCACGGCTGCTCAACTCGCCATTGGTGAGTGTCTCTCTGCTCAGCCAGGATTTTGACTATTGGTGCTAACGGTCTGATCAACTTTCAGGCTTATTCGGGCCAAGAATCATCCACGTATGTGCTGAGTTGTGTAAAGTCGACCAGTCATATTGGAGCATGCCAGACTGAGAAAGTGCTTGCCATTTTTACATGCAATATGCATCAGACGGTCATTAAACGGTTTGTTCATTCAAATGTCTTTAATAAAAAAAAGGAGCTTATCTACAGTAAGATATTGTGAAATCTCTCACTCAGCATGGTGTTTGCGCAGTGAAGGGGTTAGTTCTGTACTTCTTGGTGTCTCCAATACAGACCAGCTTATTGAGAACCTCGGAGCCCTGCAGGTAATAAACACACACACACACACACTACCGCTCAAAAGTTTTTTTTTATGTTTTTTGAAAGAAGGTCAAGGAAGGAATGTTTACGGTATAATTGTAATTACTCCAGTCTTCAGTCAAATGACCCTTCAGAAATCATTCCCTTGTGAAAAAAGAAGTGTGCTTAGTTGTATTACAGTACATGTGTACTTGTAGTGCACTTTAAATGTTAAAAGTAAATAAATAAATAAAAAACTATACTTAGTTGCAGGTGATATAATATTGATTAAAGTCCTCTTAAGTGTATGTAAAGAAAGTTCACATTCATGACAACTGTATGTTTATTAACACACTTAAGTACAGTTTTATAATAACGTAAAATTAAAAGTTAAGTCTTTTGTGGTGCTTTAAAGAAGTACACTTATTTTTATGTGTTGACTAACATGTAAAGTACTGGATTATGATTTTAACTGTAGCCTGATATTTGTAAATATTTTTTAAAGGTACTAAATTGCAACCATATCATTACACATAAATGTGTAATTACAAATATATTTAAACACATGGCATTTAAGTTTCAATAGAAATGACATTAAAGTATATTTTGGTTCACCATGAATGCTTATCAGTACACTTTAACGATATTTCAAAGACAATTATGAAATAACTATGAAGATGTACTTAAGCTGTACTAAAGTGGGTAAAAACACTCTTAAGTTCAACTAATTGCATTTAATGTAATATATTTTATATAATATAATATAAAATAATGTAATATATTTTCATTTAATTGTAAATTACATGCAATTTAGTGTCAGAAGGCGTTACAATCAATTTCACACTTGAGTATATTCATTTGAAGTATATTATTTACATAAATAAATAAAGTGGTAAAGTGTACTTCTTTTTCACAAGGGTTCTAATATTCTGATTTGATGTTCAAGAAGCATTTCTTATTATTATCCATGTTGAAAATATTAGTGTTGCCTGATATTTCTGTGGAAACTGTGATACATTTCCTCAATGACTGATTAGAGAGTTCAAAAGAACAGCATTGATTTATATCGAATGTTGATTTAATAGAATGTTTTTCTGATGCTATTGATCAATGAGACTCAGCCTTCCTAATAACATTATTTTCATATTCTCTTCAGGTGCTGTCTCAAATGACGCCTCAGACGGTGAGCGAGATGGATGCTCTCCTGGGCAACAAGCCTCACTCCAAGAAAGAGTCACGTGCGTGAGGGAACTAGAGATGACGTGAACATGTGCAGCCTGAAAAGACAAAGAAAGCAAAGGGGAAAAGACGGAACACGGCGTACCATTGCTTCTCTGCTCTCCCGTATATTACAACACCTGCATGCCTTCTGCAACATGCTTCCAGCCCACACCGAGACCACACCGTTCTCTGTAACCCTACTCAAATATCCCAACATAACCTACCAATTAAACATGGACACGGCTGTCATCGCAGAAATTCCACGAACAACAACTTTTTCATTTCTTTATTAGGAGAGACTGAAGTTTCAGTCTTCCAGGAGGAAAGACTGCAGATTGAAGGAGGTGAATGAGAGTGTCGCAAATCTTCTTTATCAGCAGGCCCAGACGGAATCTGTACTTTCTTGCAGTTTCCACTATGGAATTCCACTGTTTCCACTGCAGAATTCCAGTTCCCACTACGGAATTCCACTGTTTCCACCGCAGAATTCCAGTTTCCACTACGGAATTCCACTGCAGAATTCCAGTTTCCACTACGGAATTCCACAGTTTCCACTACGGAATTCCAGTTTCCACTACGGAATTCCACAGTTTCCACTATGGAATTCCACTGTTTCCACTATGGAATTCTGTGCAATGGATCAAACGTGATCAAATGAGCTAAAGGAAGCTGAGAGTGCTGTATTATTATTGGCAGCTGGAAGCATTATCAAATATTTATGAAACCAAGATGTGCTGGGCGAACGATGTGTAGCAGTTCATGAATCCTGCCGAACTCTGCGCAGATTCCGCGTGGGCCTGGATGTGCGCATGTGTGTTCAAGAAAGTATGAGCGAGTGTTTGTGTGTGTGCATGCAGTGACTCTTTCGATCCAGCTCTCGATTGCTGGTGTCGCACCTGAGTGACTCGGAAACATGGACTTGATGCAAGCGGAGCAGTTTCTGAGGCGCCCGTCCCCGTTCGATGGGGCGTTCGCTGCCTGTCATATTTCATCCTCGTGGTGCAGGAGAGCGTGGAAAAGACTCCGGCGTGTGACGGGAACAACATGCAGCAACTGCAAACAGCTGTTTGGACACATCACAAGTCTTCCTACATTTCCCTCCTTTCCATCTCTCCTTGTGTTTACAACGGTGCACCTGTCCCTTTAAGAGAATCCGTGCAGTTAGGGGAGGGGCGTGTGAGTGTGTATACGGTACCTTGCAAGCATATTCAGACCTTCACCAATTCACTTTTTTAGTCTTTTAGTCAGTATTGCTATTGCTATTGCTATGTATTTTTTTAGAAAAAACATAAGCATGATCCCTAACCCCACCCCACCCCTAAACCTAACCATCAGTGGGGCATAAGCAGATCGTATGAAAACATGAATGAATTCATAAGAATTAGCCACAAATTTGCCAAAACGCAAAAAAACGTTATGAACTGCCGTGGGAATGGGTTGTAGCAACAGTATAGCAATATAGTAATATATAGTAAGCGTTTGCCTACTCTAGTTTGAAAATCTAAAAAATAAATATTTTGTTCTAGCAAACATCATTTGAGTGTGAACACTTTTAATAGTCCTGATAAAAATAAAGTAGAAACATTCTCTAGTGTTTACTGGCTCGAGGGCGGGGCAACCTGTCACTCACACGAGATCCACCAATAGCAAACCACACATATCCAAACATCAAATCAGTTCCCACAACAAAATCAAGTCCCACCCTACTTTTTTTCTTTTCTTGTTCCATTTCACTCATATGTGTTTGGGAAGTATGACTGGGCTGGATATAGCAGGGACTGTTATTATTGCAAATCTGTTTTTCTGTTTGGTGGATACACACTTCACCTTTATATGCAGGATTTGTAATTCATCATAATTTAAAACTTGGTTCCTAGTCTGAATACTTTTGCAAGGCATCATATGTGTGGGGGCTTGGCTTGAGCGGTCAGCATTCTTTGCACTAAGTGGACAGAGTCATAATTTAAAGGTCGTAGTTCACAAAATAGTCACGAAGGGTCATAGGTTAACATGACCAGAGAACTGTGCTAGTATTGCTTTGTGTGTTTGACAAATACAAGCTGCGTCAGTGACAATGAAAAGCGAAGCGCTTCACTTTTAACCTGTTTGTGTCATTCATGTGAGAGAAAGACACAGATTTGCTAATATCTATTGTTAATTTCCCATCAGTCAATACTGAATATCACAATGTGCAGTGCCTCAGAACCAAAATGACTCCATAACCCAAAACTCATCGCATGGTATGCTATCAGTTACCACAGAAAATCATTTCGACTGATCTCAGCTTGTAATAATAAAAATGTTCTTTACAGTAATGCATTTGAAATGACATCTGGGGGCAAACGCACCACACGGTTTAAAGCTAAAATGTGAAGCGCAGCTGAAAAATCAGATACTTTGCACAGAGAAGTGATTTTCTCGCATTAGTCTTGTCTAGTCTTGTCATTACACTTTCAAAATGGTATGCATTTTAACATTTACCATAGTACAATGCCTACACTTCCACTATTGCGATTGCATTACTGTAAAAATGCAAACTAAATCATAAGCTCTAACTATTTTCTGTTGTAATTGACAGCATGCTGCCGAACCCCATGGAAGCTCGTTTCTGCTACAGAATAAAAAATAAAACATTTAATTGCGACTTTTTATCTTGCAATTCTGACTTTATATCTCGCAATTGTAAGTTTAAATCTCACATTTTTGACCTTTTTTCGCACTTTAGAGTTTATAACTTGCAATTTCTCCGAAGTGCGAGAGATAAACTGGGAATTGCGAGGAAAAAAGTCTGAATTGTGAGATACGAATTCGCATTTTCAAATGTTGACTGCAACACAGTTCAGTCTTTTCCCTTGCAATAGCGAGCTTATAACTCACAGTTCTGGCTTGAGAATTCTGAGAAAGTCAGAATTGTGAGTTAAAAGTCGTAATTAACTTTTTTATTTTTTTATTCCGTGGCGGAAACAAGCTTCCATAGTACCCAGTCTCGGTCAAAAACGTTTAATTCAGCACAAAAAACAGGCACAGACAGAAATCGAACTGAGATCAATTTTTAGTATGAGTAATATGCATTGCATTTGAGAAACCAGACCCAAGCTAGCAAGATTCTGTATTTGTTACACTTACAATCTTGTTTTTTTATTTTATTGTTGTATGAAATTTTATTAATGTGCTTTCTGCTACTTATTCAGCTTAGCTTTACGCTGCGTTCACACTGCCAGCGGCTATATTCAGACTGCAGGCAAATCAGATTTCTTCTCAAATCAGATCTTTTCAGGCAGACAGTCCGCACTATTAAGTGATCAAATAAGATTTGTGTGTCCAGACATAGTGACGCAAAAGAGAGTTTGAAATCTGATTTGAGCAGCCAGTGTCCAGACTGAGACGCATCTGCAAAAATCTGATTGGAATCGCATTTCAAATCCACTTCCATATGTGCTTTTAATCAGATTTGAAAAAAATCCAATTTCATTTGTTCTTTTTTCTTTCTGTCCAGACTTTCAAAGACCCTTCTGCTAAAAATGGAATTTTTGCTTGCAGTCTGAACATGGCCTTATATCCGGTACTCATTGTATGATTTTGGGCTGTCCCAGACGAAAGATGACCAATCGTGGTGATTTCTGTGGTCTCCTAAACGCTGGTTCTACGTCGTACAGTGAGAGAGGTTCAAAGACGGCTGTTGTCACTGTCTACATCTACTGACTAGCCAATATAAATGCAACATGAAATGGTGTATTGATCAACGCGACATAAAACTTAAATCTACTTTCCTCAAGCGCCATTTGCAAAATTGGCAAACCTTTTTTCCCTAGCCATGACCACGTCCATATTCTTTTGGTTCCTGCTTTGATGCCAAAGTGCAGTTCATCTCGACTTGCTGTATTTGTTCACCACTAGCTCATGCTGATGACATTTTCTATACTAACTTGCGTCATAGCCCATACGATTCAAGTGTCATCATCGTACAGTCTACATACATGTCGTATAGTTTATTAGATCCATGTCGTACAGTGTGATTTGTAATGATCGTATAGGATTGCTGAAATCGCAGACTTTAACAGGCATTCACTGACTTCATTCCTATTGGTTGTCACTCCCAAAAGTCGCTCTTCATTTGCATAAAGTTAAACATATACTTTTGCGTACAGGAATGATGAAAATGTGTAGGCCAACCTGAAAGTTTGCATCACACTGGTTCCCTCGCTAAAAACCCAATAGGATTTTTCCCATATGCTTTTGGATTATTGGGGGAAAAAAAACTCTGTGATCAACAAAAGTTTATGACACTTGCACGTTTTGTCCATCAAGATAATTTTCACAGATGAACACAACTTTTAATGAATTTTGAAGCCTAAATTCAATCGCCAGAAGTATAGAGCTAAAGGTAGGCTTTAAACGAACTAGACTACGGTCACATGACTTCAACGTCGCAACCATTAAGCTTCAGTTTTTAATCTAAAAAAACATATTCCCAGAACGTTTGAGTTAGAATAAGAGCACGATTATAAACATAACGTTGCTGTAAAAGCAGACTGAGTTTTACATGTTCGGTGTGATGACGTTTAATCTCCTCCACAAACTCACATTTAGACACTTGTTAGCTTTTTCAAGACAAGTAACATCTTAAAAAAATCACGATTGGGGGTAATATTGATGTATTTTACGTCGTAGAATATAACATGAAAGTGTCTTAAACTTGTGTTCACCGCTGACTTTATTTCAGCCATTTAACCAAAAGAAAAAAAAACATTTACTTCAGGACAAAGGAACTCGGAAGTGCTAAATTGCTAACTCGTTTCAGGGGTTTGGCCTACAAAAGTGTTTCAAACCTGATCTCAACTTTGTCGCATCACTGGACACGCTTACAAAGAAATGTGTCGCCCAAAAATCACCAGCTTTCCATTGAAATGAATGGGATTGTGGCGCTGGAATTGTGAACGCAGCTTTACTCTGTGAAACAGAGAATGCAGAGCATGACAGATCTGAGATCAGTTTTCCTCAGCATATTTAAAGGTAAAGGGCGAATGCTCAAGCTGGTTCTGGGTCACTTCTGAATGGGGTTAGTGCTAATCCAAGTTCACTTCTGTATTCGGCTTTGGTTGTTTTTTTAATGTCTCTTTGTATTTATAGTGCTCAATGACTTCTGTGAGAACTGCACCTGAGTTGGTTCCTGAAAACATTTTTTGGCAAGATGGAAAGGCATTGAAATGATTGATCTTTTTAAATCAACATGCATAATCATTAGCGAGACTGAACTATCATTAGTTAACCTGAACTAATGTATATATACATTTAGTGCACTCCCTCATATGGTAATTTTGCCTGAATATGTTAAATTTGTCATGCAACAAGAAAAAATGAAAAAGAACAAAAAACAACAACAAACAAACAAGAAACATGCCCTGTACTGAATGTATCTTGCTTGCCTTTAAAATGTGTGGAGAAAACTATTGTCATAAGTGTCATTTATGCCGTGACAATCACAGCATATCACACACACACACACACACACACACACACACACACACACACACACACACACACGCACGCACGCGCACACACACACACAGACACACACACACACACACACACACACACACACACACACACACACACACACACACACACACACACACACACACACACACACACGCGCGTTGAAGTATGTTGTGAATGCCATCCAACTGGACAAATTCACAGCACACAATACTCACATAATAAAAGCACATTGTCGTTTTAGATCCACATGTAAAAGGTAATTTGAAGAAATCTTCCCAGAACATGTTGTGGATAAATTTCATCCCATAATCCAGAAATAAGGGAAGACTTTTAGTGTCAATCCCAATCAAAAAATAAATGATGAAAGTTTGTCTCTTCCACAGAATAAAACCATTTAAATTTTAATTTCTCAGAATTTTGACTGTTTTCTCAGAATTGCAAGTTTATATCACTCAATTGCAAGAAAAAAAAGTCAAAATTGTGAGATACAAAGTCACAATTAATTACCTTTTTTATTTTTTATTTTGTGGCGGAAACAAGCTTCCATAAAAATTAGATATATCAAAAGAAAATAAATTGTCAGACTGTATGAAGCAGCTGTGATCAAAAACATACACTGATTTTATCTGATGAAACAAATACACAACTGCATACTTGCACCTCTTGCACATTAGACAGAATTCAACAGTATACACAGACATCTTTGCTCAAAAGTTTACAAACCCTGTGCGGAAACTACATGGTCTTTATTATTGTTTCATGAGGGATTCAAAAAACCTGCATGTTTACATATATCCATCTATTTATAAAATACATATATGCTCAACTCCAGCACAACTGTAATAAAAAGCAACAAGCAGCCATACTAGAGGCAACACATCATATTAAAAGGGTCCTTTAATGCCCTTTTCACAAGATGTAAAATAAATCTCTGATGTCCCCAGAGTGTGTATGTGAAGTTTTAGCTCAAAATACCCCACAGATATTTTTATATAGCATGTTAAAATTGTCACTTTTTGAGGGTGAGTAAAACGCACCGTTTTGTGTCTGTTCCTTTAAATGCAAATGAGCTGCTGCTCCCGGCACAGGGGGCGGAGCTTCAAGAGCTTGCACTCACACAGACAGGCACTGAAAATTTCAAAAACTTTTAGCCTTTTATGTTCAAACTAGAGTCAGACAATGATGGAGAGACTCAAGAAGAAGTGACAACATGTAGAAGCAACAGGACATTTCTGAATGATTAGCTGATGAATTTATGTGCTGTGCTGTGTATGTCGAATGCGCATGCGTCGCGTCTGAACGCGTTGTTGTCTTTGGAGCTCTATCGATTTGATTTATAATTCTTGATTTTACTCTTTAAACTTACTTACAACAAACATTTTCTACTTTTCCTCACTGAGAAGCACTACTGCTCAAACCTCATAGTTACAACGCGGACTGTTGAGCAGACGTGTCTCAAGCCTGTTAGTGATTCTACGCTGGATACTCTTATAGGTTACTCCCGGGGATCACGGCTGAACGCGTCTTCTCAACACTCACTTATATGAGGTGTGATTTGTGCATTTACTTTGCAAACTTATGGCGGGTACTCCGTGCCAAAATCAAACATCCGAACGACCGACCGACCGATCGAACGTCTATCCGAACGTCTATCCGAACGTCTTGAACTTTCAAACGGGTGACCCACGTGACGACCTGACGTGACGTCAGCGTCTTCGAATTTTCAGCTTTTTAACCATACAAGTATACAAGCTGATGTGTAAAGGCTATAAATGGACATGATAGGCAACACATATAAATATTGTACCCCAAAAACAACTTTCCTGAATTCTGTGCTCGTGCGGCTATGTGTTTTACTTTCAAAGAGCAGAAATACTGCGTATAAGCTACAGACATTCAATAGTCTTGACCATATAATCATTTTAACTAGTTTTTATTGTTAATTTTATTGCCCAATGTACAAAGTTCCCACTGTCCATAAAAACACTCAAAAGTCGATTATTTTATTTTTTACTTTTTGATCCAGAAGGTTTTCATATTAGATTTATATATTTGGACTGAATGATCTAATGAATGCTCTGCAGTGTTTATGATATTGAGCTGTGTATGATCTGAAAGCATTGTTTGATTTTGAGCACAGATAAAATGGTTTTGAGTAAATTTCTTTATTTTGAAAAGCATCAGATGGTCTCTGAATGTAGTTTGAAGATTTGGTTTTGTATTTAAATTTTTGAGAAAGTGGGTGATGGTTCCAAGAAATGTATTTTAGCAATTCAGGAAAACTGTCCTATAGATTAAAAACATGCATTATTTTTATACATAATATCAAACAAATAAAGTAGGCCTAATAAAAAGTAAATCTAATCAAGCATGATTTTTTGTTTCAAGAACTTAAGAGATCTCAACGCTTACTAAATTATCATAATCTTTTACAAATAATCATCATAAATGTTAAAGTGGAAAGGTTTATTAAAAACATATGTATAATAGTTCTAATATTACATTTAGACAAGATCAGCTGAATATATCTTATTTTGTAATTAAGGTTCTTTGATTTTCATGTCTGCAACTTATAAACAATGAGCCCAAAAAAATGTAATGATAATTTAAATAAAATCATATGTAACACGTTCCTACATGTGCTTACGTGTTGTTAACGCGTTCCCATGGCGACCGGTCGGAAGTGCGAGTAACTGATCGTCTTCCCAACGTGTTGTTTACGTGTGAAGACACGTTGTAACACGTTTTTTTATATACCTTAGTTTAACTTCTTATATTCTTCGATTGTATCCTAGTCTACATTTGATTACTGCAATCAATGACTGATTTAGAAAGTGATTTAGAAAGTTATGTATGGTGTAGTATTATTAAAGTTAAATAAAGTTAAATTAAGGCTAAATATTATTGGCAAACCTGACATGCTTAAACGGTTATTTTGGAAAAGCACGATATTCCACATCATTTTTCTCCATCTCCCATTAAATCGGGAATAGATCTTATTGAATAGAAATACGCTGTAGCGTATTCAAATGCAGCAAAAACTGCAATCAGTATACCATCTGCTTTACCCAAATATAAAAATAATAGGAAATGAATTATATAGGCTACATAAAATATGCTTACCTTTTATCAGACATATTGGCATTTCAAATACAAAGCCGGCCTATATGTTTACTTTATGATACCCTTAAGAGTGTAATGTAACCCAGACTTAATTTCATGAAGTCTCTCGTCTCAGGGGGACATGAGGGAGGTCTACAGGTTATCTAATAATACAAAGCTTAATGCTAAATCCTGAAGTATCAACAAAAAAGGTTCTTAATATGACAGTTTTTTCAACTTGTCACATTTGTTAGAAAAGTATTTTTTATTGTTTATGTTATAACATTTTCAGTAACAATAATTAATATTGTAGATCTTTCCCCCTGAAATATCCTGTAATTGGACCACTAAAGGTGCTCTACAATTCATTCACAGGTGACCCCCAAAACAGAAACCCTTATTCTCAGCATAACATAACACTTATTAACAAATGACAAATTTTATTCACCTCACAAAACAATACAAAAACTCTTGTAGCCCAAGAGTCAGCAGAGTCAGCAAAGTAAATTTCAGAATGAAGATGAAATCATGGTAAAAATGAACAAAGTAGCCTAGGCAATAGATTATATTGGATAATCTTAACTGTGTCTTTCTCAGTGTGTTATTACCATGAAAAGTCAATGGCCAACTAATGACAACATGGTCCATGGCATTGAAGACTTTGAAATTAAAAACCCTTTATCTTATAACTTTTAACTCTTACTTGTAAAACAATCAGTTTGACAAATAAAAAAATAAAAAAGGAAAAATACAACAACATTAATTAAAAGCATACCACTGTAGCCTATACAGTTACAATAGGTGAGTCTGGTGTTTGAAACATTATGGTCATGAAATACACAGAAAGTCATGATATAGCCTACAGGTGGTAACTTGTTCAGTTCATCACTTAGCCTACAATAGGCTTATTCAGGGAAGTGCAGGAAATGGTTGAGTATTATTTTAGGTATAACATCTGTAGGCATATTTAGTGCCTATCATGTCCATTTATAGCCTTTACACATCAGCTTGTATACTTGTATGGTTAAAAAGCTGAAAATTCGAAGACGCTGACGTCACGTCAGGTCGTCACGTGGGTCACCCGTTTGAAAGTTCAAGACGTTCGGATAGACGTTCGATCGGTCGGTCGGTCGTTCGGATGTTTGATTTTGGCACGGAGTACCCGCCATAGCCGCCACGTCACCGCGCACTTTGAGCGCAGCTCCAACACGTGGCCGTGACGTCTAACGTCTCATATTTTACGTCTGACGCCTGGTTACTACAAGTACAGCTCGCTGCATCGTGCGGTGGACATCCAACCCGGCCCACATCCAAGTGTGACGTCAGAAGATACGCCCATGTCCATATACGGCACGTGACTCGCATGCGCAAAATGGCGCTGTACTTTCTGTAGGAAATGTTTACGGTTATCATATGGTTATCATAGTTATTGGTTTATAATAAAAATGGTAGGCCCACATGCCATGGTCATACGTTACATCTGCATTGCTCACTGGTTTTGTAAGTCAATGACATGGTAATACAAGTAAACAATGTACGTTAAAACAATATTTTTGTATTTCTGTTACACAAATGGTAATCAATAATCATGGTTTTGCTATAATAAACGTTTAAGGGAGCATATACTTAAACTAAAACGAGTTTGTCACTTTCTTAATTATATGTGGACTCCAAATTGCACTTATATATTTACCCCTTCTAAATAAAAAAAATAAATGTAAACTTTTTTACATTTCTTTCTATGTGTTTATAGAAATATTGCATTTTTACAACCAAATTAAGACTTCACTTATTAATTCCTGTTATAGCAAATAAAACAATAGAACAGCAGAATGGAATTTAAGTAAACCTTAAGTAAAAAAAAAACAATATGGTGAAACTTGAAAAAAAATATTGTGCAAGTTCATTTCAGTAATTCAACTAAAAGCTGATACTAATATATAATATAGATTCATTACATGCAAAGTGAGATATTTCAAGCCTTTATGTGTTCTAAATTTGATTATTATGGCTTACAGCTATGTTGAATTACTAAAATAAAGGAACTTTTGCATAATTTTCTAACACATAAAAACCAGTTAATCCCTCATTTATTTAGTAAGCTAGTTTAACATCAAAAATACCATCAGTTTAAAATATCTTGGTCACAAATTAATATTTTGTGTTAATACATCAAGTTTACACACATGGGTAAATTTTAATTTACACAAAACAATTAAAAAATGTATATCAATCTTTAAACAACTGAAAAATTGGAGTGAGTCTTAGTTTATTGAATTGTAATGATTAACCTCCTTAAGTTTAACTAATTTGCTCATTATCAGGGAAAATAATGATGCAATCATCATATGCAGTCACTAAATGATATGGCCAGATATAAGAAGGAAAAACTCGAGAATGATTCAAGAATGAATTTATTTATATATACATGCATTTATTTATATTATATGAAAAAAATATTTGAGGAAACACAAAATATTGTGCTACAACCAACTTATGCATATTACAACAGTTTATCATCACATTACATTATCTAAACGTGTATTGCTTATTTACATAAGCAATACACTTACATAGCAATGACTGAACATAGATTATTTACATAGCAATGACTGAACAACTTCAAATTTTTCAATATGCAGTTACAACTGACAGAGTGACAATCAATTCTCAAATTCTCTAGAAGCAGAATAAGATTTACAGAATGTAACGTCACACATAAGCACTGAAATAATATAATTTTCATATCTACCCTTAACGTTAGTTAACGTTAACTTGCCGATACGAAATACACTCAGCCAATGTAACACACAACTCAGTTAAGAGACATCACAGGAGAGTTAAATGACCAAATATGTAAGTTGAAGATAATTCATAGTTCTAAAACAACATCATCAAATCTTATTCATTCGAATTACATCCATATTTTGACAATTTATTACATATCGCGGACTTTCGCGCTCGGAGCAGGCATGCTAGTCAAGTGATCAGTCGCACTGCACTGACCTCATAAACTATTATTAAAGTAATAAGAGCTGCTTTCAACAGGTAACATTTCATTCTCATACAACTCATTCGTATAATGTTGAACAGTATTTATACTAAAACCGCGTGGCTTGTTTTGTGCATTTTGTTTCGCAGTTACCTTCGTCTTCTTGTCTTCTCTTCTCGATGCTTCTTCGTTAATGAGAATGTGTCCAATTTGGGCATGGGCGTGCCGGCCTAATGGCTTCTGACGTCACACTTGGATGTGGGCCGGGTTGGATGTCCACCGCAGGTTGCAGCGAGAGGCTTCTCGGTTACTATGGGATTTTGGCCAGACGACTGGCGAGCGTATACACGTTAGTTCACCTCTCAGTTTGCTTCGCGATCGCCAAAAAGTGCACAAATCACACCTCATACACTTACAAACATTTTTCACCTATCGTGCGTCTACTCTACACCCGTACCACTTAAAAGACGGATTATATCTAAGACGCTTGTCAGAAATTAGTATTAATTGATAGCATCACTGGTAGTGTCGTTGCTAACTTACTGTCCATCTGTTAAAATGGCGAATATATCAGATGCAAGTAGTCTACCTTTTGGTGCAGGTGAGGACACATTTGAGCTGCACGCGGTACAGTCTGAGCTGGAAGCTGTTGAGAAACAGATCCACGACCTTTTAGTGAGACAGGCCGAGCTGAGAGACCGGCTTTTGGCTCTTGAAACATCACGCGCTGATGCTCACAAATCAGAGATTAATGTTACTAACCCGCTGACTCCGACCTCGTCTACTCCGTGCGTTACTCGGCATCGGTCCCGAGCGCCAAGGTCGCGATCAGCCATGGTCTCGTTCACTCCGGCTCCAACACGCCACCACGAAGCCTGGATATTTCCGCAGCGGAAGACGCGAGTCAGGTCTAGACCAAGACCCTCTCCGACCCTCCCGGTTTTCGAGTTATCCACACAAAACCGCTTCTCCCCTCTTCGCGAAACAGAACGCGATGCTGTGATCATCGGTGATTCCATTGTTCGGCACGTCCATGCTACATCAGGTAAAAATAAGGTGCACAGTCACTGCTTTCCTGGTGCTCGTGTTTCTGAAATCGCTGCTCGCGTTCCCGAGATTCTGAACGATAACGAGCGCGTCGAAACTTTGGTATTGCACGCGGGAGTGAACGACATCAGGCTGCGCCAGACGGAAGTTCTGAAGAAAGACTTCAGGAATCTGATCGATACGGTACGCAGCACATCGCCTGATATCATAGATATAAACACTAGATGTCGCCTTGTATACGGCAGTTCATTGGAACGAATGCGTCAATAGAGCCGCCATCTTGGAACAGGGGAGCCCCTCCTCTTTAATGCATCAGCGTCAATGTAGGCAAAGGTCTAACGGAAATAAAATCACCATAAATCGTCATGAAATGCGATTTTCTAGTTTTTATGGTTCGTTCCAACGGTCAGTCATGTATTTATCATTGAGTCCAGAGGAAATTTAAGGTTTTGATATTAAGATAATTACTTCTTTTTCAAAATATAATGCATAGTGCTAGTAGGCCTACGTTTATTAGTCACATTCTTCTACTTGAGTAAACTTAGAATAAACTATTGCTATATAATACATATATAAATGAGCAAAACTTGGCCACTAAATATTTAATATTCAATTATTTTAATGATCACAATTAAATTTTTAATTTTATTAAATTGAACAAGCGCAACATTCAGCATTCAATCAAATATTCTAAAAGATGTTTTATTAAGAATAATGTTATTTCAACATAATATCTCGTTATTTCGACATAATATGTGTGCGTGCAACAAGCAAGAAGTGCATTTGTAAATCCGGTGACGCGTGCATTGATTTTTATTAATAAACTTCTGACAGTGTCGACTCGGCTGCAGAGATGAAGTTGACGATCGCCATCTCCGTAGTGAACGCGCCTATAGAGAGAAATGCACATAATGGATTACATAATCAGAGAGTAGCCTAGCTTTTTTCTTTCGTTTTAAATTATTTCGTTTAAAGACTATTTAAGCTTTGTGTATTTGATGTATTTCTCATGTCTGTGTGAGGCATAGGCTGAGTTTCGTTAAGTTAGGATGAGATGCGCTCCAGTTAACGTGCAATAAGTAAGTTACCGCGCGGACGCCTCCATGATTATATCAACAAGCAATTTGTTGATGAATAAAATTTATTAAAATTAAGATACAATTTATACAAAACGAAATTCACTTTAAAGAAAGGCTTTAAACAGTTGACATTTTCACAAATTTCAGTGTCCTTCGACTCCTTCCACACCTCCATCCCCAGTTTGCAAGGAAAAGAAACAAGCCCTTGAGCCCACTGTCCTTGTGCAAAACGCACACATAGCCTACATAAGATTTGCGGAATTCTATGTATAATAATCATGGATGTACTGTTTGAAGATTGACAGGGAGAGGACCAGCATACTATTAGGACTGTACTTACAGGTTTTTTTTTTTTTTTTTTATTAAAAGGTTTGAGTACAATCGGTAAAAAATCAAAAGTTAGGAACAACACAGCACATCACAGCCAAAAATGGGTATTGAGGATCAACTCCTGCATATTGTACATTTTAAACACAAGAGTTATTTCAAATAATATCTAAAGAATATTCACAGTTCATTAGCTGTGCGAGAATCACAGTTCATTTTCTTCCTCCAAGCAGAGAAATGTACACTGAACTTATAAAAAAACAACTTGACTACTACCATCCACAGAGTAAATGTAATCCCATGCTGTCTGGTTTAGATTTCGTTCGTGTGAACATCCATACCAGCACAAAAGTCCGGTATCATCCATAAATCGAAGTATAGGCGGAGATAGCAGCGTTACCTAGCTACTTCATATGGCAAGACCCCTGTTCAAAGATGGCGGCGGTTTTGACGCATGTTTAGAACCCCAAGGCGACATCTAGTGTTTATATCTATGGCCTGATATAACGATCATTGTGTCAGGACCGCTTCCCACGTACCGTCTAGGACATGACAAGTTTAGTAGATTGTTCGCGCTAAATGAATGGTTAACGTCATGGTGCAATGAGCAGAAACTGCTCTTTGTAAATAATTGGAATCTGTTTTGGGAGCGTCCTAGGCTTTACCGTGCTGATGGCTTACACCCAAACAGATTCGGATCGGATCTTCTGTCAGATAACATCTCCAAAATGTTAAATACCTTTTGACTAGTAACCAAAAGTCCAAATCATAGTCTCTGCTGCACCAAATTAACTGATATAAATACTAGTGTAGAACATTGCATAGAAACTGTGTCTATTCCTCGTTTAGTGCGATCAAATAATAAATCTACTGCAGGATCTAGGAAAAATCTAATTGTTATTAAAACAGAAAATGTTGCTATTAGTAAACAAAAACAATTTCTAAAGCTAGGTCTTTTAAACATTAGATCACTCACACCTAAGGCAGTTATTGTAAATGAAATAGTCACAGATAATAGCATAGATGTACTTTGCCTTACTGAAACCTGGCTTAAACCAAATGATTATTTCGGTCTAAATGAGTCTACTCCATCAGGATACTCCTATAAGCACGAGCCCCGTCTGATTGGTCGTGGCGGCGGTATTGCAACTATCTATAGAGATATTCTCAATGTTACTCAGAAAACGGGTTATAAGTTTATTTCATTTGAAGTACTTGTACTAAATGTTACGCTCTTAGATGATAGAAAAACATCCCTATTATCTTTAGCCTTGGCTACCGTATATAGACCACCAGGGCCTTACGCTGATTTCCTAAAATAATTTGCAAATTTTCTCTCAGATCTATTGGTCAATGTCGATAAAATATTAATTGTTGGAGATTTTAACATACACGTAGATAATCAAAATGATACGTTAGGGGCTGCGTTTATAGACTTATTAAACTCCTTTGGGGTTAAGCAAAACGTTACCGGACCAACTCATCATTTTAATCATACACTCGATTTAATTATATCACATGGAACCGATCCAACCGATATAGATATCATTCCGCAAAGTGATGATGTAACTGACCATTACATGGTAACTTGCATATTACGTACCCCGGTAATATATCATGCTGCGCCGTGTTATCGATTAGGCAGAACAATCCTTCCATCCACCATAGATAATTTTTCAAATTGCTTATCGGATCTGTCTCAGCTGCTGCCTGAACCTAAACAAACAGATGAACTAGACGAACTAACCAGCACTATGAGCACCGTTCTCTCTGGAAAATGGGATATTGTTGCACCTATGAGACTAAAAAAGGTCAGAGAGAAAATTAAAGCACCATGGTACAACAATACTACTCGTGTTCTAAAGAGAGAAACCCGTAATTTAGAGCGTAAATGGAAACAAACTAATTTAGAGGTTTTTAGAATCGCTTGGAAAGACAGTATGTCACGTTATAAAAAGGCCCTAAAAGCGGCCAGGGCTGAGCATCTCCGCAAACTAATAGAAAATAACCAAAACAATCCTAGGTTCTTATTTAACACCGTGGCGAGACTAACAAATAAACAAGCGTCACCTGAACAAAATATTCCGTTACAGTTTAGTAGTAATGATTTCATGAATTTTTTCACTGAGAAAATAGAAAACATCAGATCCACAATTGTAAACGTTCAATCTTCAATCGCGCCTTATAATTCAGCCTCGATTATCACCCCGCAAGAACAATTACAGTGCTTTACAACTATAGAACAAAAAGAGTTAAATAAATTTATCATTTCCTCTAAAACAACAACATGTTTATTAGATCCCATACCAACTAAACTATTGAAAGAAGTGTTACCTATAGTGGAAGAGCCTCTCCTCAATATTATTAACTCGTCTTTATCTTTAGGTCATGTTCCAAGAACATTTAAATTGGCAGTTATAAAACCTCTCATTAAGAAACCACAATTAGACCCAAATAACCTAGCAAATTATAGACCCATTTCAAATCTTCCTTTTATGTCCAAAATATTAGAAAAAGTTGTGTCTGCCCAACTGGGCTCTTTCTTGCAAGAAAATGACACCTATGAAAAGTTTCAGTCTGGGTTCAGGCCGCATCATAGCACTGAAACTGCGCTCGTTAAAATCACAAATGATTTACTCTTAGCTTCTGACCAAGGCTGTATCTCAATACTAGTTTTACTTGATCTTAGTGCTGCGTTCGATACTATAGATCACACAATACTCTTAGATCGGCTACAAAACTATACCGGTGTTCAAGGACAAGCATTAAGCTGGTTCAGATCATACCTATCTGACCGCTACCATTTTGTCTATTTAAACGGAGAAAAATCGATCATAACTCCAGTAAACTATGGAGTGCCGCAAGGATCTGTGTTAGGCCCTCTATTATTCTCAATATATATGCTGCCACTTGGAAATATTATAAGGAAACATGGAATTAGTTTCCATTGTTATGCTGATGACACTCAACTATATATTTCATCACGGCCGGATGAAAACGCTAAATTATCCAAATTGACAGAGTGTGTTAAAGATATAAAAGATTGGATGACACACAATTTTCTTTTATTAAATCCAGATAAGACAGAGGTAATACTTATTGGTTCAAAAAACCGCCCACAAAACCTCTTACAATACAACTTTAACATAGTAGGGTGTCCTGTTACTTTATCCTCTACAGTAAAAGACCTGGGTGTTATATTAGATTGTAACTTGTCTTTTGAAAATCATATTTCATATGTTACAAAAACAGCATTTTTTCACCTTAGAAATATTGCTAAATTACGTAACATGCTATCTGTTTCTGATGCAGAAAAGCTAGTTCATGCATTCATGACCTCGAGACTAGATTACTGTAATGCTTTATTAGCTGGTTGTCCTGCATCCTCAATAAACAAGCTACAGTTAGTCCAAAATGCCGCCGCTAGAGTTCTTACTAGATCAAGAAAGTTTGACCATATAACACCAATTTTATCATCACTACATTGATTACCTATAAAGTTCCGTATTAATTACAAGGTATTGCTACTGACTTATAAAGCCCTAAACGGCTTAGCTCCAGTTTATTTAACGGATCTTCTATCGCCCTATAATCCATCGCGCTCTTTAAGATCACTAAATTCGAGGCTTCTGGTCATACCTAGGATATCCAGATCCACCAAAGGAGGGAGAGCATTTTCACATTTAGCACCAAAACTCTGGAATAGCCTTCCTGATACTGTTCGTTGCTCAGATTCGCTCTCCCAGTTTAAAACTAGATTAAAGACGCATCTCTTCAGCCAGGCATTCATATAATATTTTAATCTTACAGTTAAATCCGGTCTCTACTTCATAAACGCCAGAGGAGAACTGGCCCCCGACTGAGCCTGGGTTCTCCCAAGGTTTTTTTTTCTCCATTAGGTCACCTAATGGGAGTTTTTCGGTTCCTTGCCACTGTTGCCTTTGGCTTGCTCAGTTGGGGATGCTTAAATTGATTAATCGATTCACCAGTGCTATTGATCTGCATTACCAAACGTGGATGTTTTACACCAGAAACAAACACTGATGTACTATTTTATTTAATACTGTGAAGCTGCTTTGATACAATCTGTATTGTGAAAAACGCTATATAAATAAAGTTGACTTGACTTGACTTGACATGTAGCCTAGCTTATGTGTAGTTATCTTCTAGTCATTGATTAGCATATTCTGTCTTGATAATCTATAAATCGAGTTCCGGGGGCGGGGTTTATGTAAATTTTAGGGTTGGTGATGTCACTAACCCGGGAGGAATGTCGTGTAGTCCCTATCAGCCATTTGTTGTAGTCACTGGTGTAGTGCAGGGTATGCGCATACGGTGTATACCCACTTCTTGTTCAGTCGGTATTGCATATACCCACTTCTAAATCCCCTATGTGCGTGTGAAAACACCCAGTCAGGGCCGTACCCACCATTGAGGTCCCCGAGGTCCAGACCTCAGTAATTTTTTTTGAGTGTAGCCTATATAATTAAAGTTGTGAAATAATTGCCATATATTAACTCTAATTTGGTGCAGTGCAATGATTCACCCATCGCGACGATAACCGACCTTCTCATCTGATCTGAGCTGCTTCAGCACTCAAACACCCGCTCGCCCAGGGGCGTAGCAACCGGGGGGGACGGGGGGGACACGTCCCCCTCACTTTTAGAAACCGGTGATTCTGTCCCCCGCATTTTTTTTTTTTTTTCCGGACAAATGCCCTGATTAAAACAATTTTTAATATAAAAATAAAAAATAACCAGGCAATCACCGAAAACGTGTGTGGATGGATGGATGGATGCGTGTGGAGGAATGGATGATTCTGTTTTATTTCATTTGATGTAAGTGGCGATTGATAGCCTATAGTTAATAATAATTCAGGCCTAATGTGCGCTGTCGAGGCTCGTGAAGTTATAACATTTTAGAAACAATATAGCCTAGTTAAGAAACAATATATAGCTAGGCTACACACGACCAGCTGTTTTCCTGAATGCCATCAAGATTGAAACCGTGACTGGTTTCATAACAGTTCAATAAACAAACAGTTAAAATTAACTTACAATAATTTTACTTGATGTACTCAAAAATGTACTCACTTACATTTTAGTCGCAATGACTGTTTTTGCTCTGTTTCATCAGCGAAAATAGTCCCAAACAAAGATCACAGCAGAACGCGCATCTCACAGCAACACTCGTTGCATTACTGAATGATTCAGCGTTTTGAACAAATCGGTTGAGTCAAAGATTCAATTACCCATTCATAAACTGCCTCATTCTGAATAAATCAGCCGTTTGAACGAATCGTTTGAATGAATGACTCAATGACTCGCTCATTAAGACGGTCGCCTGCCGCCTCCTACTGGCGGTTTAGTTTCATAAAGTATCATTCTTTTCAACATTCCTTATTTGTATATTCAAAAATATTTAAAATAATCTAATTTAATACAGTTATATTTTTTTCAATGTAAATTATTTAATTTGATTGGTAACAGCCTAGTGTCTTATTATTTTAATTGAATATATTGATCAAATTTAAGAATTTAAAATGAAAGATGGAGCATAAAATTAGGGGGAAAATGCCTTTATAAAAGGTACAAAAAAAATTGTGTTTTCAAACAGTGATGTAATGAAACATTGACAATTTAAGTTTGAAGGGAGTAAAGCCTCTGTTTAGGCTATAAGGAAATGTAATTTTGCCAAAAGAAGAACTTTTATTTTAAATAAATGTTCATTTTAAATCAGCCTACTTCAGTGTGATATGTTACCATAATTTGAATAATTTGATACCAGAATTTGAATAATTGTAATGTGATGATCAGATGCAGATATCTAAATCAGAGAATATCATCGGGCGGTTTGCGGGTGGATTATTTATTTTTAACAGTGGATTCGGGTGACTCAAAGTGCACCAGATTAATGAATTTATCTTTAAAATGTACAAAATTTTCTTCCGGGGGGGCATGCCCCCGGACCCCCCTAGAGGTACCAAGCTCCATCAACAAAAATAATGTGGGAAACACATTAGGGTATATGATGATCTACAAAAAAATACACATTTAATTATCTTATTATTAAACATTATTAGGATTTTACCACCTCCGCCTCGTTTTGAGCCAGGAAAATGAACATCACCTTTGGGTCACGTCCTATGGTCACATACAGCTTTTGTCCCCCCCACTTTTATAATGGCTGCTACGCCCCTGCGCTCGCCAATGTCAAAATGTTTGAGACCAATCAAAGCAAGTGGGATTTATGTTCACAAAAACGCGAGCCGAGCGCGAATCCCAACGCGACGCTTCACGCTTCAGTTAACGATTATAAGTAGCTAAACTAAACAGCTGATTTTCGATCGAAGTTTTAAATGACCGACAGAAATAATCAGTTTGATCAAAGACAGTGGAAACTATAAGCTCAATTTAACAACACAAGCACCCTAGTATTGTCATTATTATTATAAATATAATGTATAAATGTATTTGTATAACATTACCTCGAATGTGTTCGAATATTTCCCCGGTATCAGCACTGAGACTTTCCACTGTATATCACTCCGCTTGTCTGTGTTTGCGCAACTTGCATCATTAAGCCAGAAGGTGGCGACAAGTGACTGTCTTTATGAGTGAGCAATTGAACCATTGATTAAATGAACATATTAGTCCAAAAACATTGATTCATTTTGGAAAGAAAAAGTAGCTGAAACTGATATTTGATGCTCATAATAATTGCTCATATGCCTCTGGTCACAGAAGGATTGCATTGGTGTTTGTTTGAAATGTAACATCTATGCAAAATAATCCTTGAATCATTTCTTATTTAAAGCTCCAGTATGCGACTTTGGTATTTGACCACAAGAGGGCGCAGTTTCAACAATAACAATGACGCTATGAAGGAGGTGACGATGGGAGATGTCGTTTTTTTTAATGCGTTTTCACCATCTAGCGATATATCTACATGGAATTAATGAATCATGATCACGGATGAGGTAATTTATTCGTTTTTGTATTACCTGTATGTCTGATCGTATTATTTTATTTCATCATAATTAATGAACTGCAAGGAACGTGAAATGTTATGCTATTATCCCGTTACAACATACAGCTATTTGTCAAATGATTTGTTTGGTTAATGTTGTCCAGTTTTACGTTTTTATGGTTAATGCCGTGTTGTGTAACGTGTTCAAACCAATATCTAAAAGTAAATTTGAACGAACATTTGCAAGTAATGACTAAATATATTTTTTTAACATCATATCCGATTGTATTTAATTGTACTGCCATAAGCTCGGTCACCACACGTGATAAAAAGCCTTACCAAAGTACAAAGAGCAATATAACTTTGTTTATAAGTGCTATTATTGACAGTTGCATGTCTTACCTGTCTATCAATACACTCGCGAGACCAGAGTCTCGGTCAAGTCCAAGATTGACGCGCAGCTCTCTCCATCTCGAAAACGCCTGGCCGATATTTATCTGGGTTTTATTCCGTTTGTCACACAGTCTGAGTGTATCCGAATATGAACGCTTTCGTTTTGTTGGCACTTCCATACTCGCCAAAGAGTTTGTGATCCATAACAGCTATAACCATACAGTCTATGGCTATAACGCTTTAACCACCACTTCCGCATTTGACCATGCGATATTCCGGTGTGGTGGGTCATATTTTTTATTTTATTCTTTTTTTATTCTTTGTCAGACGTCTTTATTGTTTATTGTGATAAGAAAAAAAAACTCAAAGTTGTTGTAAAAAAAAAAAAAAAAAAAAAAAATCCGGTGTGGTGGAATATCCTATCACATGGTCCACACCGGAAAAAAGGGATATTGCGTCACTGAGGCGCAACATTTCTTTTCCGGGACGGCCAGTTATTTAAAATCGGAATTTCTCTGAAATAAAAAAATTTTGGAGACTTTTGAGATATTGTAAGTACACAACTGGAGGAAATATATCACACTGTGCAAGTTATTTTTGGAAATTTTATTACAAAATTCCTACATATTGGAGCTTTAAGGCCATTCCCGTTTCGAATATGTGATTGTGTATTGTCAACAATAAGCATAAACATTCTGCATTTCCATTTCCATAAACTGATTCTCATGTTTAAAAATATCTGATAAAATACTACTCTGATTAAAAAAAAACCCACTGACATGCTTTTAAAGCTACTGTTGTCCACTTTTGGGGCCTTCAAAACACCTTAAAATGCAATGTCGAGATAAGGAAAATCTATATTTTCTCGGGGTGGCATGCCCCCAAACACCCCTAGCAAGATCATTTTTGGGACCTCTGTATTTATAAAACCCTGCGTACGGCCCTGCACCCAAGACAGTACATTAGTGATCCCTTGAATAGTTGTCCAATTTTCATGTGTGGATGGACTAAGGAATAGTCATTCAATATTCATAATTATTTAGTATTAATAAATAATTAAAAGCCAGTATTAATTGCAAAAACTGCTCCTCTTCTGTGGCTAATATTAATTTCATAATGGTCCTATATCTGTGAAGTCAAGCAGCAAAAGTTAAGTGATAATGTGTAAATACTACTGGCCCATTTTGGGGTGAACTAATATGCAAGACTAGTCTTACATGTCACTGCTTATAACACAGAGCGTTCATCCTTTGCTGGGACGCTTAAAAAATATATTGGGGGCAACATTACACACTAACTAAAGTTAGAAAAGTCAAATCATAATCAACCACCCCTTTAAAAGGAAAGCTCACCTAAAAATGAAAAGTCTGTCATCATTTACTCACTGTCATGTCGTTCTAAACCTGTGTGCATTTATCTCCTCTGCAGAACACAATAGATGAAACTTGAACAGACCCCATTCACAATTATTGATAAAGTAATGCATACTATTCTTGTGAAAAAGATATACACGTTAGCATACTTTTTATGGAAATTACATAATTTAAAAGAATATACTTGAGTGCAAACTGAATGTAATTTTGTTTTTCTTATTTGGATTTTAATTGCAATTGCAATTAAATAAAAATGTATTATAGTTTGAATTTATATTAAATGCAGTTAGCTGAACTAGTGAGCTTTTTTGACCAACTTCAGTAACTTTACATGTTATTTCATTATTACTTCTTCTGTCTTATACGGCTAAAGACACTGCTGAATAAGAAACATGGTCATGAATGTGCAATCTCTTTAACTACATTTGAGTGGCCTTTTATTTGAATAATATTCTCTGCAAGTACACTTTATTAAAAGTATACACTTGTAAGATTTAAAGTACACTAAAGTGCACATTCAATACAATTAAGCACACTTTTACACAAGGGAAGTTTGGAATGACAGGTGAGTAAAAGATGACAGAATTTACTCTGGTTCTTTAAGAACATTTTAAATGAAGTTATTTTGTCTTGTTGAATATCTCTTACATCAAAGAGCGTCATCAGGATCGTAGCGAACAAAAAAAAAAGCTTTTTCAAATCCCTCATAACACAATGATAAACATTGTGTATTTTGTGCACTGAGTAGCATATATATATATATATATATATATATATATATATATATATATATATATATATATATATATATATATATATATATCAGTGAATATTTAGCTTGAATGTGATCAGCCCCAGATGACACAGTTGACCCAGTTCTTTCGCAAAGGGTTGAAAATAGCCATGCAGAAAGCAGAGAGTGGGCAGATAAATGTGTGCCTCATGTCCCACTGAGAGTCTGTTGTCATGATCATTGCACCAGTCACATGTGCTGAATGTGCACAATACAGTACAGTACATATACAGTACACACACACACACACACACACACACACACACACTCACGCTAACACAGCTTTAGACACTCAAAAATCACCTAAATAAATAAATTAGGCCTACAGATTATTGTGCAGAATGTTGTGCCTTTTACAGTAGAGAAAGAGGGTACACTGTAAAAAGAGATCCGTTGACTCAACTTAAAAAAAAATTTAGGAAACCCGTGGCCTTAAAATTAAGTAAATCATGCGTAATTGAAAAACTTGACAATTCCACATAACTTAATTTTTTCAATTACATACGAAGTTTATTTACTTAATAATTTTGAGGCAACAGGTTTCCTCACTTTTTTTAAGTTAAAGGTGCTTTATGTAGGATCCAGCGGCCTCTAGCGGTGATGTTTCAGATTGCAACAACAGTGCTCGTGCGCGTGCTCAAACTCAAGAGCGCGAACTCACCGGCGGCCACACTGAGACTTTCAACACAACGGAGAAAGCATCACACAACATGCTGGAAACTCATGTAAACTCCCACTGCAACATTACCATAATAGGCTACTTTTATCAGCTTGACATAGAACTAATGCTCCATGCTCGTACCATGATAACGTTACATCGACTGTATTTTGCCGACATGTGGTGTTATCTAGCATTATTTTACTAACTATTTGTGTATCTTTCACAATCAGCAATGTCAACATAGGTCAATGAATGAAAACGAAAACGGTTAGTCAACTAGACTGGACAATTTCAGTGTAACAATAAGACAGTAGGAAGTAATATTACTGTACTGAACATGTCTGGAAATGTGTATTATAAACAATATGATAGTAGTGGGATGAGTGACGTTAGACAGTAGATCTAGTACATAAAATAAAAGTTACATCCTAAAGCACCTGCTTTTTGTTATCATGGAACAGTCTTTTGTATTCATTTCATGTCTTATGTATGTTATATTTTACCTTGCTATTTCAAAACGGAGGTCTCTCCACAATTCAAACGCTCTGCCGATGTTGATCCGTGTTTTCGTCCTGAGTCGATCCGATTGACGTTTGACCTGACGAGCTTCAGCAGATATATATATATATATATATATAAAAATATATATATATATTTTTTTTTTTGGAGTTTGTGTTGGAGTCTGTGTTGTGCTGGAGGCAGGTCGTTTTTTGGTGTTATCAGACTCCATGTCGTTAGCTGCAGTGCAGTTGCAATAGACTGTAGGCTCGGGAGCGCGCATGCACGTCACATCCGGTGGATTTCGCAGAAAATCCGACCCGGAGACTACACATAAAAATAGGAATACTGGCCTTCAGAGGTAATAGCAAAACACGAAAAGTGGATCAATGTAATGTGTGATTACAACCCCTTCACAGACGGGCAATAAAAAAAGGATTCATTTTATAAAAAAAGTTACATACAGCACCTTTAAGTCAGCTAATCACTTTTTACTGTGTAAGCAAGAATGGTTATATGTATGAGCATTAATATGCATTATACACTTTAGAATACTCTTCCATCATTAATGAATAACTACACAGGAACAAATATAACGCAATATTAACATTCAAGTAATCACTAATAACAAACAAGAAACTCAGATTAATGGATTAGTAAGTAGCAGCGCTCATTTAATGCCGTAGTGCACTGTTAGCTAACTACTAGGCATACTATTTATTTTTTATACCTCCCAGAGGACTACTAAGAACTACTATACATGTTCATAATTAACGTGAATAATGCATAATGTATAATTAATTCTAAAATGAAGGTCATGGTGGCTCATTGCTTTATTAATGAACAGTTTCTTGAGCTTTGGCTCTATAGAGCGCGAGTCCTCTGGATGTGTGTTCAGATTGGCAGCCATCTTATATTACAGTAGCTATATGTAAATTAAGCTTTACTCTTTTTCCGTGTTACCTGAACCGAGAAATTACTGTTTATTTGTCAGCAAAACTTTTAACAGCTCCATCTTTCTTGAAAACTAGACTGTCCTTCTGCGTTTTTCTATCTCTTCTCACAGACGGATCGACAGAGGGTTGTTAACAAAACAGTTATTGTGGTTTATCATTTAAAATTTCTTCATACTTTGTCTAGCCTACTCTTTAAACAGCATTATGGGAAAAATGGATTCTTAGCTCACCTGTAGGCTAATTCCAGCGTCTAATAACGTTAAATCTGAATGGCCTATTTTAAAATATACACATTCATACATCGTGCGAAAATTAACATGCGCACCAAATGTTATGGAAATCGGCCACAAGGTGGCGCTATAATAAGCAACTTCGCTAAATAATAATAATAATAATAATAATAATAATTGCATGATGGTATCAAAATTTTTTTTTCTGAATCCTTGCTTTAATCCATAACAAGTGTATATTCACCAAGTTAATGTTTTTCTGTAAACTTATCAACCATCCTAAAAAAAACAAAAAAAAAACAAAAAAAAAACTTTTTATGACTATTATGTCTATATGTGCAGTCCAGTTCTCAAAACTTGGTGAATATGGACAGAGAAGCATATTCTGGTCAAACATGCTCATATTCATGATGATGCTCTGGTTAACCCTCTGGAGTCTGAGGTGTTTTCTGGGCCCTGGAGGTGTTCTGACATGCTCTGACATTTGTGCTTTTTTCAGTTATTTATATATATGTTAATGGCAAAGGTGTAAATTCACTCTATATAGCACAAACAGGGCTACCAAAATATGTGATCACCATGCATGTATATTTTTTTATTTTTAAGAGAATAATGCTTATGCGTGGTTATTGAAAAAATAAAAAATGAAAGTTGCTGAAAGAAGACCTCAAAACTCATAATAAATATGCATGAATAAGACTTTTGAGAAATGGATGTTCTTCCTTCGAGTTCTGGCTTCAAAATTATGTGAAAATAGTCTTGCTTTATCGTTCAGATAAAACCATACATTGATTTAAATTGATGTAAAACAGGTTTTGCTTGGAAAGCCATTATGCGAGTGGGCGTGAACGAGGAGTGGTTTACACCTTGGAATACAAAATGTCCCACCCATTATGCATAATGACTCTGCAAAATTAGCCATTCATTCAGGTGTGACTCTGACTGACTGAGCCACAATGCAAGGACAAAAAATTAGAAGAAGACTTATATTGACCATTTAAGATTTTGCTTACATCTATCTTGTAAATATGTTTTGCTATTTTATTAAAAAGGTTACAATTACAACAATAATTAAAATTTCAACAATATTTCAAGTGTACTCTTTCTTTGTAAAAAAAAAAAAAAGATTATAGGCCTACATTTTATGCCTATACTATGTATTCATTAGTTTGAATATAGCCAAAATTGGAACAGCTAACATCTTAGTTGATGACTTTATTTTATATATATATAAAAATTGCTAAACAAAAGCTTATTTGATATATATATTCAGTATATTCTACAGTAAAAACTGTACTCAAATCTAGTCAACAAAATGTTGTCTTTCATATTTCGCCTGACTGTAACGTTGTTTTTATGAAATATTAGGGCATAATGTTAATTTGCAGTTTAATACGTATTGCTTATACAAATAGCCTACATTTTATTTCAACATATTTCAGTCGATTTTTACTCATCTCAGTATAGTAATACAGTTTGCTAAAACATCCTCATTCATTCACACACGCGATTTAAATTTAAACTGTCTTTTTGCGAGCTGTGGTAAACAGCGCGCATCTCTGCCGTTCATTCATCAAAAACAGAAACCCGATTCACGTGAGAAGAAAAAAAAAACTTACAGTATTCCTCAGCTCGCTCCTCGATATACCCGCACTTCTGAGGTACTTTTTTCATTATTGTTATTGCTCACAGTGCTGCGAGACGGTGTTAAAGTAATGATCTGAATAAACTGATATGTGGGCGTTCACAGGTTTGCTTGGATTGCCTCATTCATTTGCGTTTGAATAGTGCGCGCTCTCCGTAGGCGGAGTCACATTACATTTGAATTAGCTCTAATTAGGTCGACTGGAATCGCTCTCTTTTAATACAGATTTCACAAAATGAGAATATTTGTTTTTTATATAAATTACTTCATTTAAGAGAAGAGAATTCAAGCTTCATGCCTGTGTGTCTGAATGCCTGTTTGACTGAGTATTCGCTGAGTTATTGTTCATTTTCGGACGCGTTTCAGAATGGACGACACTGGCAGATAGAAGGCAGAACTCGCATCACGTATATTTTTCTTTATTTGGCAAAAAGCACAACACTTTGTTTTTATTGTGAGTATACACAAAAATAATACACATTTAACAGAATCGATTGATGTACAAAACAAGCCTAAAAGATAAAAATTAATATTTTTATTTTATTATTTTTTTGCACTCATACGGAAAAAAACGAGCCTATCGCGCCGGCCTCAGGGGGTTAACAGCAAATTCTAAACTACCACCCATTTCAACCAAAAGATATTAATGTTGGATAAAGAATCTTGTTGCATCAGTTTCCATTCCTTTGAATGGAAATGAAAGCATAGATCGCCTGCTAAGCACACACTTCTCAAAGTTTTGATGACGCCTATGGCACAATGATTACACTTTTGGGGAGATAGACCCATGAATGGCATAGTAATACTGAGGGTTGTTCCATAAAAGACGCTTAGAAAAGCGGGGATTAAACTCCAAAACCGGACTTGAATGAGCCTAACAAATGAGTTGGGGCTAAAGTGGTTCCATAAAAGGTAATTGAAGCTCACGCAATCTCACTAATTTGATCCAGGTTTATCTAGTCTAGATAATTGCGTGTGCACGCGTTTCTTAAGCAGCCCTAGAGGTCGATCGTGGATCAAATCGATCCACCATCAAACAGCGTACATATTTTGTGCTGTTTTATGCGTTTGTGACATGTTTTTCCCCCCCTCAGTTCAAAACTTACATTTTACAGTTATATTCTCCATCTGTAAATGTTCGAAAGCCATGCAAATGTATCCATTTTGCTGCTAATTTTCATATTGAACGAGCGCTGCTGCGCGCATGCGCGCCAAATAGGAGCGCAATAATTCTTAAAATCGGAAAATTCGGAAAATTAATATGCGATATTTTATAACACTAGAAATATCTTCTAATTATAATAATTTATCTTTAGGATGTTGGATAAGTTGCACTGAACTTCAAGCAAACAGAAGTACTTCAGTGAAGTAGCCTATAATTCAGGGAAGTTTATTTTAAGAAACTAAATGCCTATATAAATATACAAAATATAGTTTTGGGTATAGGACCTATGCTACTTAATAAAGATGATGTATACTTATTTAGAATGCTGAGAATTACAGCTTTTAATGCAATATTTTTTTGGAAAGCAAGAATCCCCAGTTTTAAATGAGTAGATTTAGTTTCTAAAGTACATTATGGAGAGGATAACATTAAATTAAGAGCAAATGTATACATTTTGAAAAGATATGTGCAACTCTAAAATCAAAGAATATTCCATAAAATAAAGGAATATATATTATTAACTACATTTTTATATAACACTCCCTCCCTTTTATTTCTAGTAATTTGTTCTTTTATTTATTTTACTTATTTAATATTGCATATTTTATATTCAAATAATATTACTTGAATAACTATTAGGAATTATGTGTCATTATAAGAGTTTGATATAAATATGTTAATGTTAAATTTTTATTACTATTTATTTATTGTTTTTTGTCTTATCCCCCTTAAATCATATGTAAAAGTGTCTATGAACTTTTTGGTTATTTTTCTATTCATGTGTGTTTTTAGGCTATGTGTTGGTGGGTATTATCACAAAAGAAAAAAAGTAGAAGGAAAAATAAGGAATATTTATTGGGGGAAAATATGATGTCTTTAAAGGAACTGTAAATTTGTATAATTGTGTTAAATGTGTTTGAATTGAAAGACATAATAAAGTACATATATATATATATATACACTAAAATATTTGTTATTTGGACATTAGATGTGCCTTATTTAGAATTTTAAACCTGTGTGTATATTTTTATGATAGCAATAACTGTAAAGGGACTATTGTAATGGGGTAAATCAAATGTAGGCTAATATACTGTCAATTACTAAGCTCAGATTCATCTTACCAGTTAAAATTTAAAATTTAAAATTTGCTTTTGTAATTATTTATTTTTAATTTTGTGATTTTAACTTATGCTTTACAAAGCTTTTTTTAGATTGTGTTCTAATGTTCTTCTAATCATAAACATGTACTACAGCTGCCAAACAAAACCAGAGAGAAATGTATTCATAAATCTTTAAAACAATCTAATTAAATCTTGGGCACAAAACATTCAGCCAGTAAAAAAAGAAAAACTGTAGTATATATATATACAGTGCTATGCATAAGTTTAGGCACCCATGCTAAAGTTGACTAAAAAGAGGAATAAAAAATCATCTTTTGGAAATTGAACTTAATGCCTTAATTTAAAAAATTAGGAAAAATCCAACCTTTAAGAACACCAATTTTCTTTGTGAATGAATAATGTATCGTAAATAAATAAATGTTCTTCCTTAAAATACAGGGTGCATAAGTTTGGACACCCCTATGTTAAATTCCCATAGAGGCAGGCAGATTTTTATTTTTAAGTATTTAAAAAAAAATTTTTTTTAGGATACTATGCATCCTGATAAAGTTCCCTTGGCCTCTGGAATTAAAATAGCCCCACATCATCACATAGCCTTCACCATACCTTGAGATTGGCATGGTTTTATTTCAGTTAGCCTTATAGCTAGTTTGATTTGCATTGCTTTATCAGGATGCATAATATCCTAAAAAAAATTTTTTTTAAATACTTAAAAATAAAAATCTGCCTGCCTCTATGGGAATTTAACATAGGGGTGTCCAAACTTATGCACCCTGTATTTTAAGGAAGAACATTTATTTATTTACGATACATTATTCATTCACAAAGAAAATTGGTGTCCTTAAAGGTTGGATTTTTCCTAATTTTTTAAATTAAGGCATTAAGTTCAATTTCCAAAAGATGATTTTTTTATTCCTCTTTTTAGTCAACTTTAGCATGGGTGCCTAAACTTATGCATAGCACTGTATATATATATATATATATATATATATATATATATATATATATATATATATATATATATTGTATTTAGGCCTATCTATCTATATATATATATATATATAGGTCTATATTGACTAATTTATCATTGTAGCCTTATTTAAGTTGATTTTCTGTATACTGTGTATTTATTTTTGGACTAATAGTGGTTAATAAAGTCCAATAATGGTATGAGAGAGTGTCAGTGGTAATATCATTGTGTTCCTATTGGTCAGTGTTAGAGGATCTGTGTAACAACTGAGGCTTAGCCTGACAGTTAGCCTGCCCTGGACCAGGCTAGTTTCCCAGCATAAGTTGCCGGGGTAACTGAGTTTGAACTTTTTTAAGTTTGATTTATGAAACCGAATCTACCAAAAATAAGCCTGACTAACCGAAATAAGCCTGGCTTATACTCTAATCTTGGTTTATGGAACAGCCCCCTGGTCAATGAACAATAAGCTGGGTTAAGAAAATGCATTTAACATAAAAACAAAATAGTACATACTTCCCCATTAAAGCGATCTATTGTATAAAGTGCTATAAATTAAACGTGACATGACTTGACTGCTGCATTGCACAGATCATGTTACAAACATCACATCACTGATCAGATTCTTAAAGGTGCAATAAGTGATTCTCCACAGACACATTTTTGTTATGCTGGTTGAAAGTCTCCTCATAACTTGATAGCAATCACTATGTTAATGTGATGCTAAATGTATTTTTATCGTCTGTGGAAGTCATATGATCATAAAATGTTCATTCAATCATTGCATTTGGTCCGAATAAAAGTAATGTGTTTCCTTTCAGTCGACGTGTTTGCATGCCACTGCGCAGCCTGTTCACGCACGTTGTTTACGTTCATTATTGGAGTATTGTTACTCACTGTAGGAGTACAGTAATGTTTTCTCACCAGTGAATGACACATGATGTAATCCAATAACGTGGTCTCTGGTCGTCTCGGTTCTGGTCTGTGTGTGTTCATGTGTTTTGAAGGAACCCTGGCTTTGAGGGTAGGATCTCATGCTTTCAATGCTAGCAGGCTAAAGTTAGCATTTCCTAGACCACCTATTGCACCTTTAACTGCTGTTCTCACCACTTATTTTTGCTGTGCGTTTATTTTATTCAGAGGAAAGCATGCAGCAAATATCGACTACTAACATATTTGTCTGTCTTGTATTTTGGAAACTATACACAAACAATTTGTGCTTTTATTAAACAAATACATCAACTGGAACAATTCATTTATTTTTTATTTTTTTCAGTTGTAGATCATTTTCAGTTGAGAACTTACAAATGGTCAAAATAGGAATAACAGCATGTCCTAACCAAGTGCGACAAGAATACAGCGAGAATTCAGTGGTTGTTGCCCATGATTTATTTATCAATCAACTGTCTGATAACAGACCTTAGTCAGGGTAGACACCATATTGAATTTAACATGGATGAAAACAAGGCTGAGGAATAGAGTCAGGCTTTACATGTGCTGTATAAAAGGTCCTACATCACGTCACTTTAAAAACTAAACATCGGTAACACTTTAGTTTATAGCGTCCAATTCTCACTATCAACTAGTTGCTTATTAGCATGCATTATATTGGCTGTTTATTAGTACTTATAAAGCACATATTAATGCCTTGACCATATTCTACATCCCTTAATCCTACACAATATGTAAACTGAATAACCACCTTAGTTTGTAAGGTGGTTATTCAGTTTAGATTATTAATAAGCAGTAATTAGGAGTTTATTAAGGCAAAAGTCATAGTTAATAGTGAGAACTGGACACTAAACTAAAGCGTGACTGAAAAACTGTTGTCTACTGAAAGTCTTTTGGAAAGATATTTCATCAGCACGTTATTGAACAACAGTACAATCCATTGAAAAGATGTAGTATTTGGCTAGTGTCACAGAGTCCGACTTTTGACTATTGGCATAAAGTCTGGTCCACTGTAGCTTATTCTGGCCAAAAATAAGAATCAAACACCAAATATTTTTTTCCCTGTACGTTAAATGATGCATGAATTGATAAATATAATAGCATATCAGCTCATTTGTTTTTAGTATACAGCTGCGGGATTTGAACTCCGCGTAAGTTGTTTGCTGCCAACTCTCATTGAAAATGAATTACTTTGTCACTTCGCTGCAGCAAAGTGTTGTTAGTGTGATTGCACCTGAACAGAGAAGAGATCGAATCATTGTCTCTTTATCATGATGGTAACAAGAAAAGAAAAGAATTCGCCACCCTAATTGTTAGCACTTAACAGTTTTAGGATTATGTATCCCATGTCTTTTTATCCCCTAACAACAGAAGACAATTTCTGAAACACATGCCTCTCAAGATGCAAGAATAGAAGGATATAAATGAATGGCAAGATTAAAAAAAGGAGGAAAAACAGCAACTATAAAAAAGGCAGCATCCAAAGCAGAGTCTGAGGGCTAATAAATCACCAAATTCTTTGGCTTTTCAGAAGGCACAATGTAAAATCATCAGATATCCAACAGAACTCTCCAAATAGCTTCATATAACCAAACACAATGTCAATGTTGCAGTGCACTGTGCGACATAAGAAGCTCAATTCTCTTGCAAACACATATGCTTTCAATTTATAACCTACTTATAGATATATATATATACATCTGAATAACATATAGATATGTGCACACATAAAATCAGGTATTGTCGATGCAGGTATGAAACTGCAATATGTACATAAAAATCCCGGTGCATAAAATGTTTCGTCTTCTTTCGTACAGCATTGTTATTGCACTAGGGAGTTTCTCCCTTCCTATTTCAGCATCTAAAACCCTTCCACAACAAACCACAACACTGTATCTGAGGGTCCCGAGTCCTTTCCGAGAACTACGCACAAGATCAGATGAAATCAGGTCTCCATGGGGGTGCTGTTGTAATCTGGGATTGATGGTGGATTGGGATTGGCTTCAGACCTAAACTGGGTCATCTCTGGAGGGTTGTCCTGCGGATGAGGGTGCTGGTAGTGGTTGTACTGTGAGTTGGGGTGTTTGTAAAGACCTTGTCTGGTTTGGTTGTAGTTATAGTGCTGGAATCCATCTCCAACAGACTGGTCTGAAGCAAAATTGGGATTGTACCAGGTGTAGCGCGCTCTACCTTGCTTGTGCTGCCCTTGGACTGAGCCGCCGTCTTTACGCTCGGCCTGCTCGTTGGTTAAATATCCATCGAATGGATTGCGCCCCCTGTTTCGTGGTCGTTGCCTGTTTCCCCAGTTACCCTGATTGCGCCGTTGTTGTTGATGATGATTGTGTGGCCATTGGCCCTTGTTTGGCGAGGGAGAAGACTGGAAGGTATGAACCGAATCAGTATTGGAGGACTGAGCAGATGGGTCCAGTCCACCTTCTTGGTTTGCAGATGGGCCCCAGAAGAAGCCTCTGTGCTGGGGATTATTCTTAAACGGGAACTGTAGCTTCCTCTCTTGAGGTGGCAAAAAGCGTCCGGTGCCTGGCATGAAAGGCCCGTTGGGGCTGCGAGCGGTTTGAGAATTGAAAGATGGATTTGAGAATCGAGATGATGCTGTACTAAACGGGTTGTTCTGAGAGTGTCCCGAGGGAGCGGTGTAGACGGCACTGTTCGGCTGATTGTTGGTTCCTCTGCGGCGTTTAGGGTCGTGGAACTTCTCCGGGTACTGCCAGCGATGACGACCCCGCCGGTACCCAGAATCCTCATCGCGTCGGTGGACTTGTGCTGCCGGTTCATCATCTCTGACCCCACCCAATGTAATGTCCTCATCGTCTCCCTGAAATACAAAACAAAGAGAGAACCTTGACATTGGATTTAAAGGTACACAAAGTGATTTGTGTTTAGTATTGTTACCTTGTTACTGTACTTCAGTGCATTTTCTTCTAACTCTACTTTATGTATTAGGAAATAATCCTTTACTTCATTACATTCCAAAGCATAATATCTTACTTTTACTCAATTACATTATAAAAAACATTGTTTCTCACGATTTCAAAATCGAGACCTGCTCCGAGATGTGATAGTAATGTCAGTGAAAGAAGGGATTAAATCAAAATAAAAGTCCCGCTTCCGACACTTATCAGTCAAACAGAACACTTATCGGCCAATACAAAGCATTAAAAAATAAATAATTAAATAAATAAAAATATCGGCTGATTTATTGGCCTTGGCAATATCTCGGTTGACCACTACATGGCATTACGCCTTTAATACAAGTACATGATTTGTATATATATCCTTCTTCAAAGCTTAATTTAAATCAATGCTAATAATAGGATGGGGTTACACAAGATGAAATCAAACATCTTTGTTTTGAAGTGTCGTTTCGGGACTGGTTTATCGAAAATAATTAATGCCATATTAACACATCAATAATTTAATCCAATAAATAATCGCATACATTTTAAGCACAAATTTAGCACAAGTTTTTCAGGCAGACTGGTGCACCGACTCCTGGAGGTTGCGTAAGGCGAGTTTATCAGATTTTCAGTTTCGTTTGCATCATACGGTTAGTAAATGGACTGGGGAGAAGAAGTGTAAGTACATTTTGTGGCTGATTCTAGATTTACAAGCGTTACCTGAACTTCGACAGGGAATATCTTCTCCATCTTCACCATGCGATCCCTCAGCGATCGGATCTCCTCATCCTTCATATTATTCTGTATCTTCACTTCCTGCAGTATATCAGTCAACTTGTCTATATGAGCCTTGAGATCTCCCATATCGTTCTTTCCTCCCTCATTCCCTCCTCCTCCTCCTGCTGTTCTTTCCTCCCGGTCTCCCTCCTCTTCTCCGATGCCCACAGTCTCACATACGTCCTTCGCCACACTTTTCCAAGTCTCTCTCTCCTGAGGGTCTTTTTGGCCGTATGTCCGACAAAGCTCCTTCATCCTGACAATGGCCAAGGCCTCGATCTCTTGCCGTGTGTGCCGAAAGTCTCCAAGCGCCACCTTTAGAGGAGGAATAAAAAGAGATGCTCCTGTTAATGTAAACTCCTGCTTATGCAAGTGTCTGCAAGACATTAATACACATATGGTCGGTGACAAGCCAATCGGATTGGTGCATGCAGTTTTGAGGAAACTTTTGTCATTTCTGTTTGCAATATGCAACTACACACGACAAAAGGTTCTTTTCCATGTTAATCAGAGTTTTGTCCTAACCGGCCGCGACACGCGACGATTCGATTTTAGAAACGGTTTCTATTTTTCTGTGACGTCGCGACTCGCGCTGGAACAACAGACACGGAGTGTGGCAGTGATAATCTCAGGTACTGTTTAAGTGCTTTATTTAATGTTAAAAGCGTGAAATGTGACTTTGAATATCATTTAGTGCTCCAGCTTTGTGGCTGTAAAAGAAACAAAGGATAATTCACCTCAGATCTTGAAATTAAACAAATGGAAACAAGAACGTTCAAACTGTGAACAAATAAGTGTATTCTTTAAAAAAGATTGTTTTAGTAACTCAGTAGCCTATGTATTTTTAATAATATTTGTGAATTTGATTATGTTGCTACTTATCTATTTTCTTGCGAGTGCGTCAAGATTACTCTCCGGTGCCGCGAGACTCCACCCACACGCTGTTCTGATTGATTTTGACGTTATACAAGTTATTTTTAGCGTCTAATGAATGCAAAAGCATTCGCAGTCGTGTCGCATCTAGTGTGGACAGCCAAATTATTTGTCACTGGAATCTTATCGCTTCGCATCTGGTTAGGACACAGTGTGAGGCTAAAAACCCATTCATACAAAGGACGATAACTAGAACGATAATTATAGTTTTTAAAATTTAAAAGTACACACTAAAACGGGACAGCGATACAATAATATTGGAATTATTTTCAAAATGACTTTTTCAACGTTAGTTGACAATAATAGGCTTAGTTGACCAAATTTTAATTAGTCAGTTAGTCGCAGATGATTAAATGAATGGACAGATCGTTAACACTATGGCCATGTGTTAAATTCATTGACCTCAAACATGGCTTATCATTTGAAATATGCGCCTAACATTAGTCACTTTAAATGGCCACTCACTCTAACATTAACCTAGATAAATGTGCGCTATTTTCAGCCACATATGGAACACAATGAGGAACCTCATAGCAGATCTCTTTAACAGCCTGTGTGCGAAGCTCTTCCAGGCTGAGTTTGTGCTTGGACTCCTGGGAGGCAGGTATGCGTCGGCGCTGCGGGATCTGATACACACGCAGCGGCTCCCTCCTCTTCCCACTGCTGGGCAAACCACACTTCTTCACGATAGACTGCATCTGCAAACATTTAGCAAGAACAGAAGACTTACTTCCTGGCCAGTCAGAAACGAACTGTTCAGAAACAGAATGCAGTGGTCTCGAGATGAGCTTTTAAAACTCAAACAATCTCCAGACCATGTCTCAAAAACACTATTATTTTTTTAAAAATATGACAGCAAGATGCAATGATTGATTGATAATTGTTTATTATTTAACATCATGCCAGCAAACACTGCTATATTCATGGCGAGAAAAAAAGTAAAGAAAAACTAAAAATAAAAGACAAGTAAAAAACTTTTTAAAAAGGTTTTTAAAGTTGATCTTTGATCAAATAAAAAACAAATCTGGTTTCACTTCATTAAAAACTCACACACACAAATTCTTGACATCTAATCAAAAATGAAATAAGATGACTAATACATAATATGTGAAATAAATTCTAATAAATATTTCCCAAAATACTGCATATTGAGCAGCATAACATGCAAGGTATGGAAAACGTTAACCTAAAAATGTATTTTCATATTCTCTATACTCTTATGTTGTTCCAAACACGTATAGCTTTTTTAGCATGGAACACAAAAGCAGAATTTAATACGGCCGCTCTTTTCAATACAAAGAGAGAGAATGAACACCATAATTGTCTCATAAAAGTGGTTCATGTGACGTGTGCAAAATTTCACAATAAGTCTTCTTACGCCTTATAAAAGCTTTGTGACAAAAGCTTTGTGAACAATGATGTAAATAAATAAGTTATAATGCAAGAGTTTGGATTAAAAATACATGTATACACTCCTGAGAACAAACAGTCAGAGAGAACAAAACACACACAACAGTGTTGTGAAAGGAACAATGAATGAGATGCCAAAGCCGCTTTAAGGCAATCCTCCGAGGTTAGCCGAAAAGTGAAACGCTGTGGTACGCAGGGAAGGAGACCACAGTTCGTTTTTTTTAATGAAAGTCAATGTAGGAGAGGCTTCAATAGACTTAATAAACTAATTTAGAGGAAAACAGCTTATTTAAATGAATCAACAACCTAAGCAATTTCAAAACAAGGTTGATTGTGCATGTGTTAGAGAGACAAACCAAGTAAATCAGTCAAATGAGTTCAGTATCAATGTATTGGTGTTCCAGGGGTGTGTGTCTCACCTTGTTAGCAGGTAGTTTCTCTCTGAGAGAAGAGATGAGCCTCCAGCTCTCCTCACAGGACCTCTTATCGGAGTCATCACCACTGTCTGAGTCTGCATACTGCACACAGAGACAGAAAGACACATTAGCTTGTTTCTAAAACCTAGTGAACTGCATTTACTGTAGCTTTTATGGCAATGTGCTAGCTGTCATGGGACTGCTTAACGGATGAAATTGGAGCGCTCTGCATACATCAGGCAGGCATTCTGCACACCACACACACATAGCGCTGCTCACACAAAGCACACAGGAGTCTGGACTCATGATATGATGCAAAGCTTGGTCCACATTGAAAACTGGAATTCAAATTACTTTGTTTCAAATGTTTTCACAATACTGCAAAATACTTTTAATTCCAAAGGAAAAAGTTATAATGGTTATAAAAACAAGGGTATGGGGTACCAGACTGACCCCTGTCCGTCTCGATCTTTCTAAACCAGCTTGATTGGGCTCTTTTGGAGTTTGTTTCAGGAGTTCGAAACAACTTGTCAAAGCTAAATTTTCAGCTGGTAAACACCTTAGTACTGCCACTGGTCTGCTGTAATAGGTGGGTGTGGCTCTGAGGCTCCGCCTACTTTGAAGTGTAATCATTTCTGGGTAATTTCTTCTGTTCAGTTCTTTGAGGTCAGACATGAGTAAATCATGAACACACTGGAGAGTCGCTTTATTGTAGAAAATCTTAATTCTAAATTAAAGAGACACTGTCACTGTTTTTAAAGTTTAATAATGTAAAGCTGCTTGCTTTTATTGTATAAAGCGGTATATAAATAAATGTGACATGACTGGAGTGCTGAATTGCACATGTCCACATCGCTCTGAGCCAATGCTTTCTTAACTGCAGTTTCTCACTGATGTCACTATTGTTGTATTCATTTTGTAACTGAGAGAAAAGCGCACAGCAGCACATATGTACAGGTGTAAACAGGGCCTGAATCTGCATCATGTAAGCCCGACTAAAGGTCCAATGGCGGTTTTCCAATAATACGGGTGAAGGGTCTCACGATCACAATCTTGCCAGCTTCGGTCACTAAACAGAGGTAATTGCTATATACCTGAGATCGGTCGCATTCACACTTACACAAAGATACTTTGGTATAAACCCCATGGAATTGCATACACTTCAATTAAACATAACGTTTACTTCAGTAGAGGTATGGCCACTACTACAGATATAAGCTGACCAACTTTACTTGTCTTATAATAGCTTTGGATTGGCCATGCCGTGATTTCTCACGTACACTTATCTAAAGTAACATTCAATTAAAACAGAGCTAAGACACACCCAGATTTGGTCAAGCAGCATTTGCTGCCCTTAACGGAAATTCACTTCTTGTCTTTGCAAAACCAAGTACACTTGAATTAGTGCCGAATATTAGTCGTCACTAATCTGACGCAAAACTTGCGGTAACATACGAATGCATTTATTCTACTTGGGAAAACAATTTCAGAGCAAGTCATAATAAAATCAAATGTAACAATTTATAACGTCAGGTAAATGTATCATGCCAATTTCATAATCAGTTTAAAGATAATAAATACAAAACATCAAATGCTCTGGAATAAAGAGAGAAGATGCAAACCTGACATTATAAAATACATGATGCTGAGAGTCTTGGCCACTCTCAGGATCACAAGCTAATTTGAGTTACAAATCGCCACGAGCCTTCTTCAGCATCTCCCTACATACTCAGACCAAGGCAGAAACCTCTCTTCAAATGTAAACATGAGTTCACAGTGGGAATTTGCATTAATCACCATCCCAGACTTACTGGGGACAGAGGTTGATTTACATGGAAACATTTGCTAACAATGGGAATTTGCATTTAGAGTTTATACCTTTGGGAGCAGAATGCCATTTGCCTGGAAGACAAACCCTCCTCTGTGTGCAAGTTATCTCTAAACTCTTAAAATCTTTATTGCCTTTTGGTTTACATCTGTGGAGAATGAGACATTTGTAGCAGTCGCACTGAGACATTTCAAATGATACCAAACGTGTAATACTGTATGATAATTATTCACATTAAACCATATCGATTCTTGGGTGAATTTTGGTGATCTCAGCATGAGATAGAAGGAACGGGGGAAGAGGGAAAGAGATGTAGATTAGGATGATTCTGAGGTGAGACTTGCGTCTCGAATGGTGCACAAGAGAGAGTTCAAATGTTAATTTCCTTTGTTCTCTCAGAGAGTTGAGTTGTCTTACAATCACAAGACTCTGGATCTCAAACCTGGTCCTGGAGTACCCCCATCACTACACATTTTGGATGTCTCTCATATCTTAAACAGTGTCTTTTCTTACTAGTCTCTGCTGTTCCAGAATCTGGTCGGCCTCTTCCTTCTCTTTGCGGTACTGATTCTCCAGATCCTGCAGTCTAAGAGAGGGTGGGTTTGAGAGAGAGAAAACATTAGCAAAGAAACAGGTTTTACAAGGTCATCTTGGACCAGTAACAAACCAGCAACCTCGTTCCAAAAACCAGCTTGGCCATGCATTTTAATATTCATTTCACATACAAGGCTATGACCTGAACACAGATCCATCCATATAGGAACATTTGTTTGATGTGTATTCACCTCTTCTCCATCTCCTGCTTTATGTCAATGCCTTGTTTCTCCAGCAGCTCTTTCTGTGCGTAGCTCCAGTCCACTGGCTCCCCCTGCTGTTCCTGTGTGGCACTGCGCTCTCTCTCCAGGCGGGCCTGCTCAGGGTGGTTAAACCTGAACACATGGTTCTTCCCCATCACTATACGGTTACCTATACAAGCACAGGACAAAGAAGAACACAGGAGTTTTCAAGCTACGGTAAAGATGCATGATTGGAATGACATATTACCGCTCTACCATTTGTGCAGAACACAGAACAGAGTGAGAAAAATATCCAGATGAGCAGTGACATTTGCCATAAAAGTTTAGTATATCACAAGAGAACAATGCCCTGGTTGTTGTATCCCACAATTCGGTTAGTTCACCCAAAAAAGAAAATTCTGTCATTACTTTCGCTCATATTCAAAGACAAATTATATTTTTAATGAAAACGGAGATATTTCTGTCCCTCCATTGAAAGTCTTTTCACCTAAAACTCTGAGGCTTCAAAACATTCATAAAGAGATTGTAAAACTTATCCATATGAATCAAGCGGTTTAATCAAAGTCTTCTGAGGAGACACAATCACTTTATATTATGTACAGATTGAATTTAGACTTTTATTCACATCAGCGTTCATACAGATACTGTAAAATGAAATTCCAGGACTTAAGGACTTTTCAAGCTCTACTTTTTTGGTTTTCAAGGAATACAATCAGAGATCTCACTTATCAAACAATATCTTTATTATATTTCAAATTCTAAAAAAGGTAAACAGATAAACAAAAATAAACGTATAAAACAAAACGGTACAAATGAAGTGCAACACAAGCAATGACTGTGGTAACTTTAACCATTGAAAGGATAATATGACAAAGATATCGCTTTACTCAAACTGATTTTTTCTCTTCCATGAATATATGATTGACTTGAAGAATAAAAGCTGTATAAGCTGTATACTTGGATATATATGAGCAATATCACTCATAGCCATGCGAAATGGCTCTACATCTATATCAGAAGGGTTGCAGCGTTGACTTTGTGTGAAAAGTTTGTTTTATCAATAAAATTAAACACTAATTTTACATATATTGTCTTTCAATAATTCAAGTACTTCTTCATAAATAAAATATGGCTGTTTTCAAGGGTTTTCCAGGACTTAAATTTCAAAACGTCAAATTCAAGTACTTCAAGCACTGTAAGAACCTTGTACGAACCCTGACACATAGACATTGATCAGCGAACATAAACAGAAGCTCAACTGAACCTGCTTGACGCGCGAGAACAAACCTGTTCTATTTGTTCTCATGCTTGAGCTTCCATTTACCAACTTTAAATGCTTTATGTTTGTTTACTGACTGTGTTCCAAATGTGAACTAACGTCTTATGAATTTAGAACAACACAAGGGTGAGTAATTGATGATGAATTTACATTTTTGGGTGAACTAACCCTTTAAGACTTTTATAAACAAAATGTAAAAATGCATTATAACTGCAGTTATTTCCAAATGAAAAGTATTTGAAATGTTTACCGTTGCATGTTAAGTCCTGTATAACAGCATTTTATGTAAAATAATAGTTGGCAGTTTTGTGCGGCGAGGTGTGTAGTGTAGTAAACAATACACTAGTATTCCATTCTGAACCACGCAATTAAAAACACATCAAAAATGTCTTGAAAAAAAAAAAGTCACCTTGTTTGAGTACGACACCGTCATTGATGCGTTTGCCATTGACGTATGTTTCTGCTCCAACTAACGGCTCCAAAGTCACCACCACTGCAGACACAGACACACACACACACACACACACACACACACACACACACACACACACACTTAAGTTTGAGTTGTGATAACATTAAAACATCAAAATGGCTTTCTCATGCCTAAAACATCACTTGTTGATGTGGCAAAATACATTGTTTTTAAAACTTTACTGCATTATATAACTACTATACAAGTATATGGCTACTTATGTGACATAAAATGTATGGATATTTATGTAATATTTTATATACACATAGCCCTTAACTACTGTGTCAGTAAGATTTTTTTAAATGTTTTTGAAAGAAGTCCCTTATGTTCACCAATGCTGCATTTATTTGATCAGAAATACAGTAAAACACTAATATTGAGAAATACTATTCCAATTCAAAAGAACGTTTTTCTACGTGAATATATTTGAAAATCGAATTTATTCCTGTGATCAAAGCTGCATTTTCAGCATCATTACTCCAGTCTTCAGTGTCACATGATCCTTCGGAAATCATTCTAATATGCTGATTTGCTGCTCACTAAACAGTTCTAATTATTATTATTATTATTATTATTATTGTTGAAAACAATGGTGCTACTTAATTTTGTGTGTGAAATCGTGATTTTTTTTTAAGGATTCAAGAGTTTATTGACATATGTACTACATTCTTTGATGAATAGAAAGTTCAACAGAACAGCACTGATTTTAAATAGAAATCTTCTGTAACATTATGTCTTTCGTGTCACTTTCGTGGGACTCCGTGAATGTAATGAAAGTCATGTGACTGCTCTCACCCTCGTTATTGTCATTGACTTCACTGCAGAAGACGCAATGCAGCTCCTTTATAAACTGACCACTAAGACGAATATCCACATCCTCCTGACCAACTCTGCAACACACACACAGTCATGAGACACACAGTGCAGTATTTACAAAGAAACAGATCAGTCCTTCAAACACTCACTGCTCACCTAGTGACTCCATCTTTAATATAATAGATCAGACACTCTGACATCAGAGGATCCTCGTTCAGATTCACCAGGTTGGGCGTCTGGGGACAAAACACATACTCAAAAACCTGGAAGCATTTTGGACATCTTAAGTGCTAGGATAGTAGAGTATGAGCACAAATCATAATTTGTGTGTTTTAGAGAAGCTTTGAGACTCAAGGTGCGGTCACATTAGCAATATTTCGGTGAAATCACATGGGCACGTTCTATCGTCAATAGTGTAGGGATGTATGAAGCACAGCTCACACAGAAGTCACAGATCTTTGTTAGTCAACAGTCCAGCAGATTTTCTTGACCAACTTGAACCCGTTGTGAAATCAGCATGGGGCAATCTTTCGCCCTCACGCACAAATCCTGATTGATGAATTCCTATCGAAATGACTGGATTTGGTCTGAGAAACCGTAAATGTGACCGCACCTTTAAAGCAGCTCTGACAAAATGTGTATTGTAAACAGCGCAATACAGATAAATATGACTTGACTCACTCTTTTAGGTGAGAAAACACCCACTGTTCCTCCATCCTCTTTCACAGACACACCCATCTCAGCCAGCAGTGACTCCCTAATGCGTCACAACAGAGAGAAACGGTGTGGGGTTAGTCTCACTGGACTATCAGCGTGAAGTCTAGTCCACATCGCAGATTATTCTAGCCAAGGACAGGCCACTGAGGCTGGAGTCAGCTGACTGACATGGAAAGCACACTGGGGTCAGGAGTGTTGACTATCCAACAGGAGATTAGTTGGTTAAGGCGGCATCTAGTGGTATCGTCTATGATAATATCATAATTATTGTTTAAATGATGTGCAAGCTGACATTTCCTGAGTAGGTCGCTTGTTTTGCAAACAACAAATAAAAACACCTTGATGCAGATGGAGAGACTCAAGAATGTAGACAACATGTGGACAACATTTCTGAATGGTTAGTTGGTGAATTTATGTAGCTTATGTGTAGTTATCTTCTAGTCATTGATTAGCATATTCTGTCTTGATAATCTATAAATCATGTTCCGGGGCGGGGTTTATGTAAATTCTAGGGTTGGTGATGTCACTAACCCGGGAGGAATGTGGTGTAGTCTCTATCAGCCGTTTGTTGTAGTCCTTAAAAGGCAATTTCTTTAAAAGCAAATATCTCCCTTTGCTTTGAACTTTGGGTGTTGTAACTTTGCAGATGTTGTTTATGCTCAAACAGCAACATGTACACTAACTGAAGTTAGAAAAGTGAAATCATAAATCAACCATGCCTTTAAGCTATATCAAACAAGCAAGAGTGCCGTTTTCTCAAATATCAGCACGATTGTAAGTCATGTTGATTTTATAACGGTTAACATTTAGCTAATTCTATACAAAATATTGCCTTTTTTTTAAACAAAAATTTCCCAATGAAATCACAGCAGAATTGTTTTGCGTCTCTGAGTCCCACAGTTACTGAATGAATCCGTGTTTTGAACGAATCAGTTTAATGAACGATTCAACGACTGAATGAATCAACCGTTTGAACGTCAGTGGCTCGACTCAGTGGTTTCGCTGCTTATAATATATAACGCTGCTCTGTTTACGGTTTGTATATTCGCATCCTAGCTCTTCCCTTTTTGAAAGATCACCGTCACGTGCTTGTATGAAGACTCATTTCCTATCATACAGGCACAGAACGTGTGTTCGTAGGCCATTGGCTGTAGTCTTTGCAGTGGATTCAAGCTCAACTTCTCAGCCCAGATGCACTAGTTCTTGTCAGTTTGGTGTATCTGGACATTTACATTCACAGGGTAAATTTATTCCATAAATTACATCCTAATTCAGTCCATTACAAGAGTTTATGTTATAATTGTGCACACATTTTGAATACTGCGAACACTTCACCTGTCTTGTCGTATCGACTCGGTTTTCCTGAGTTTCTCTTCCCATGTTTCATTCAGCTCTGCAATTATCTTCTCCGTTTCCTGTTGGAGACGGTCCAACAATGGCAGTCAGACATATTTTATTTTTGGTAAACATACATACACACACACACACACACACACACACACACACACAAATACATGTTTTTGTTTGAACATTCTGCATCTGCTGACATTGGCTTAGTTGACATCATCTTTTGGAAGGTGGAGTAGCTGCTGAACTTAGCAAAACATCTAACATTTGTTACCAACTTTAATACTAAGCAGCTGAATTATGAAAATACCTTCCCCAACAAGCTGTTGCTGTTCTGGTATTTGGCTGTTGTTGGTAACAGAAGTGTCTGTAGCCGCGTTTCCATTGCCCTTCAAATTGCGCAATTGTGAATTGAAAATATGCCCAAAGGAAACATGTCAATTTCGCAAAAACTCACATGAGGAGGTTTTTCAGGCAATTCGAAAAAGGAATATTTCGCAAAACTGCAATGGAAACAGTTTTTGTGCATTTACAGGTCAGCTGATGTAGATGACGCGGTGTGATTGGACAGAATACGAGACTGAGTTCTTTATTAAATTCATAAAAGACAAAAGGATTTACAGGAATAATGGATTCTAAACCTCAAAGAAATGCCACAATCAAGACATATCTACGTTTGCTTCCATGAATAATAATTATAATGTCCAGTGTGGTGGCTGTGATATATATATATATATATATATACCTAACAACGTCCGTTGCAATGATTTTTGGAATGACTTATCGCAAGAGGAAAAAATTAAGTTTTAGTCGCATAACATCGGTTAATGGAAACGCCGTCATTTCGCAATAGTTTTTTATCGATATTTAGAAAATTTGCAAAAGATTTGCGCAAATCTGTAATGGAAACGCGCCTTGTCATGTGTACCTTGAGTCTCTCCACGGCCTCCTCTTGGCTGATGTGTTCAGTGGGACTCGCGGGCGTCTCTCCCTCCATTGGTGCATCAGAGGTAGACTGTACATATGAGAGCGAGGGCTGATGGAGCTCACTTGATGCAACTCCTAAAGAGGGGCGGCCCGTTTCAGACCCTGAGAGAAAATGAGCATGCGAGTTATTTATTATGAAAAATGACAGGTGACTGTCTACAGCTAAAAGACACCATGAAATCAAAATTAGAAAGTGTGTCTGTTAACGTCAATGCATCATGTGACCATGCAATCAGATTACCCGCCCTAATACTCATTGCTGTAATGCAAAACCATTTCATTTCTCTAATACGGAAAAATACACTACCATTCATAAGTTTTTTTTTTAAATATATAGATACATCTTTGTTTAGCTGTTGCCTTTGGCTTGCTCAGTTGGGGATACTTAATTTAATTAATCAATCAACAATACTATTGATCAGCGTGGACGTTTTACACTAGAAACAAACATTGATGTACTATTTTATTTAATACTGTGAAGCTGCTTTGATACAATCTGTATTGTGAAAAGCGCTATGTAAATAAAGTTGACTTGACTTGACTAGTAAGGATGCATTAAATTGATCAAAAGTGGCAGAAATATTAATTAATAATATGAATTAATATTTGAATAAATTAAATATTTATTCAAATAAAATACTGTTTTTTAAATGGTAATATTTAATGGTATTAACGTAATTTTATCAAATAAATGCGGCTTGATGAGCAGAAGAGGCGTTTAAAAAAATAAATCTTACAGACCCCTCTTTTAAACAGTAGTGTACATTATTAAAAATGTTTAATTTTGCTGATAAAAAAAAATATATTCTTATTTTTAGAATAATACAGTCATTTATTATTTTGAGTAATGAGAATCACACATGAGAATAAATTTAAAAATGATGTCTATGCAAAAATCTGGTTCTGAATGCTTAAAATATATTACATTTTTTTCTTGATTTTGTGGTGATATCTGACGAACATGTTTTAGTGAGATATACCCACATCACTGCATATTGATATTAGACATACCAAAGATATTCTCTGAAGTTTTATGCCATCTTCAATT
>NC_138225.1:50781388-50806388 GCF_964197995.2 Scardinius erythrophthalmus
CAGCTAAAGCCACATGTCTAAACATTTTATGTTTAAAATCTGAAGATAATAAGCCCAAAACTCTGTATTTAGTTAAATGTTTTTCAAGACCATGTCATGTGACTAACAGTTAGGGCTAGCTAGCATGTTAGCTTAGCACACCATCAATACACGACAATATATGAGATTAAAACCATATTTATGCTCAAAACGTACTTTATAACTCAAGCCGAATGTTTTAAATAATCTTCTGTGATCTAATTTAGCTTCAGATAAAAAAAACAGACAGAAAATATATTATTTGATAGTATTATGCACAATGATGAAGTCTATATAGATTAGCATTACATTATAAATATAATCTATTATTATAAAAATACCTGGCATGGCTTGAAGAACACAGGCAAATCAGATATCATTGCAATCATGTTTATTGTCTTCAAAACATCTTTTATCTGCATGATTACAGCCGATCTCTGTTAGCTGTGTGTGTGTTCGAGGCTTCCTGGAATGTCACATGATCATGGCTCTTCTTCATGTCCCATATATGGACTATATTACTGTGCATATAGCGCCCTCAGGCTATTGGTATGAATTGAAAACACTGTGAATTAGAATACCAAACGCTCATAAAGATTACATTGACGCATTTGGGTATAAATTCAATAAATATTATTCCTGTCTATAGAAATATGATGTGAATCTAAAAGAATCTATCAATATTTCTCCAAATCTGCACATTTTTGAGCTAAAGCCCTGAGGGACGTTGTTTTGTGTATCGCTGTCATGACGACAGCACGGGAGTTTTTTATGAATGGGAGCGGCTGACGCGCATAATTCATATTAAAGGTATCGACTCATTTTTTCATTTCATAACTCCTGACACAAATTAAGACATAACTGTCACTATGAGTTTCTCAGAATACAATAGTGGTCAAATACTGAAACTTGAGTCTTATATCTTTTTAATGATGTATAGTTTGTCAAGTCATAACATTAAATCTGATAGTAATTTTGAATTAAATAAATAAAAAACGCTTCAGTGCGCCGACGCACTGGTGAAGCTTAACAGGTTAATCTGAAGGCATGTGCTTCATGAGTCAAGGCATCAATGGATGTCCAGAACAATTATCCGTTTTAAAGTGCCCCTATTATGCTATTTTAAAGGTTCCTCATTTTATTATTGCAGAAGTCTCCTACAATGCGTTTACATGCATCCAAGGTAAAAAAAAAACACTTTTTTTTCATAATATACATCGCAGGATCTCCTCTTTTCTCAAAGTGTCTGAAGCGGTTCAATGTAGGATTCGGTCTCATGAAACTGCATGAAACTCGAGAACCTGCTCTGCTCTGATTGGTCGACCGCTTACCGTACGTGTCAGAAACCAAACGACCATTACCATATCTGAATTTCCGCTCCAAATCTTCCTCACTCTTAATACACCGTGAAACAAACAGTAATGACGGCGTCGGTTTTACAGAATCAATTCCAGCGTGAGTCTCATCCTTTAGAAGTTTGCTTTGGCAGCAGAAAACAGCGTCTTCTCAACATGTCGACACACGAACCAAACTCTTCCAGTCTCAGCTACAACTACAGTGTTTGAGGGTCAAAGTAGACACTGTTCGCTTGCAGCCAATGAAAAGCATAGGCTGGCATTATGCTAATGTGTTACAAACCTACTTATGTTCATGCAGGAAGTAAGACTGGAATTACTGACGACTCGTTTCAGGCCGTTCAGAATCAAGTCTCTTTTATTTGTCGTGCACTTTCATCTTTAAAACTTTGCAGACTGTTTACATTCACATACAGCTATTTTACACACTGCATGAAATGTATTATTCGAAAAAGCATAATAGGGCACTTTAACACTGCAGCACACAGGGTTTAGACACACACAAACATACCTCTACAGAGAAGGACAGGTCAGGGTCAGTGTTATCTGCTGTCTGTCTGAACAAATCCTCACACATCTATGGGGAAAAATGCACAATGAGAGAGATGTGATCACTAAAAGTGCTCAATTCAAAACAAGTACAGAATAAATTATTAATTCTTTTAGCGTGTGAGAACCACTCGCTACTATAAATGATAAATGGACCCAACTGTTTTTGTTCATTACAAATTGCAAGCATGCTTGAGCTTCTGTTTACCAAATTTAAGTGCTCTATGTACTGATCAATGTTTACATGTGATTATTACACGGCTCTGTGGAATACTTGATTCTGATTGGTCAATAGTGCCATCCAGCGGTAAGTTATTCCCAGATAACAATCGCTGAAAACAGAAACACAGGCTCATCCGGGTCACTGAAGTCAGCAGCGCTATACGCCTGCTAAGAACGGTTTTTCTTTGTGTTTGGTGAGCTAATAAAATATTAAATCTCAGTCGAATCAATATTTTGTGTACAGTTATTTAATTATGCCATCCAGTATCGTGGACTCGCTCTCTAGTTTCATACAAACGCAGCTGCCACCATTTTGTGACTATTGTTTTGTACACTGTTGGATTATGAGATACAAACAGGTACGATTTAAAAACAGTTTAATCTGAAATCAATATATCTTATCCCCATAATTATTTATGTGGCGACATGCTGTGTAATAAGTGATATGAATGACTGTATACCGTATCTCTTAAATGTCCGTTTAGTTTGAACTTGCCGCGCTGCGATTGCTCTCTCCGCGGAAGCTTTGCGTTTAAAGACCTAATAAAATATTTAAACTCAGATCAATATTTCATGTCTAATTATTTACTTATGTGGCAAGTCACTGTGTAATAAGCTGATCAAGATCATCATCATCCTGGATGTACATTATATCTTACATGAAAGCCTAACTTAAATGTGTTCATCATATAGTGATCATGTCTTTTCAGAAGACTTGGATTAAACATCTCGATTTACATGAATTTCTTTTGCAATAGGTTTATGAAGCATTAGATTTGTGGGTGAATTGACTTTAAAATGAAAGGACAATAATTTCTCAGATTTCATTAAAAATATCTTCATTTGTGTTCGTAAAATGAACGGAAGTTTAACGGGTTCGGAATGACATTAGGGTGAGCAATTAATGACAGAATTTTCCTTTTTGGGTGAACTAACACTTTACGTGATGATCATATAATCAATCACACTGCCACACAAGCCTTAAAGGTGAAGTGTGTAGTTTCTGCCACAGTACCGAAATTACACAAATAAAGCCACGCCTCCCTCAACTCAAACGTCACAGATACAGCTTTTACAGGCGCTTGTGAAGGCATGTCTCAACAGGCAAAAATAGGCTAACAAAAGGTACAACATATTAGGAATACTTTTGGCTGTGTTGCTATTTGTCATGAGTAAGCAACTGAGTAGTGTATTGCGAAACGAATCAAATGACTGAAAAACATTGTAGTCTATAGATAAGTAAAGCTATATTCTCAAAATAATATATTATATAATATATAGGTAAGATTTGAAAAATGTCAACTCAAATCAATATTTCATGTGCAAATAAAGTGCATAAAGTGGTCTTGACGTGCATTTTTTGTTGCACAACCACATATTTGCAAAGTAATAATTTTCTAATCTCATACTGACCTTCTGTCAGAAAAGTTTGGTTTTGGTGCAACGTTTGCTTTATGATGCTCACTGTCACTGGCTTATGTTGTTTTGGCTAATTAGACATAAAAAAGACATTTCTCATGAGCCGTTCATTCCGTTATATACAAAAACAAGTAATAAAAACTCAGTGAGTGTTTTAGCGCAATTTTCTCACGTCATGGGATCACAACACTAAGAGATAGTAAATCTTTTCCTGGATTTTTTTTGTGCGTTCCCGAGATTAGACCTTCCTTAACATAATGCCGAAAACCCGAAGTCTCTAGGTGGTCTGGTTGAGGAGTAGATAGAAGTGCAAGATTGGTGCGCACAGACGCACAGAACAGAAATCATGAGTTAACAAGCGCAATTTTGTCCGGTGGAAAATTGCGGTAAAAATTAATTAGCACAAAAAAAGAATCTGCACTTTTAACACCGATCAATCGACTAGTCATTCAGACCACCCACCTACTAGTAGTTTGAGAATATAGCTTTACTTATCTATAGACTACAATGTTTTTCAGTCATTTGGTTCATTTTGCAATACATGGCTATACATTAAACAATAAAACATATCCTGACTGGCTGAGATTCCATCGCTTTGTGCATTTCACTTGTGGATAGTAAAATGACTTGTTGCAGGAAGCTTTCATTCATGCTTTCTTCATACAAACACCTGTGGTATGATGCCTTGCTGCCCAGGATCTTGTTTTCCCATCATTGTGTATGACTTCCCTGCTCCAGTCTGTCCATAAGCAAAGATACACACGTTATAGCCCTCGAAAGCATGAAGCAGCATCTCCTCGCCAATGTCCTGATACACCTTCTTCTGAGATGCAAAGGATGGGTCTTCTTCCTGCAACACAGCAAAAAAGGACAAAGTCAGAAGGAGTTTTCTGTGATCAGATGAATGTCAGAGGAAGATGAGAGTGTTTAATAAAGGCCCAATTCACATACTTTTCAACTAACTAAAAGTGCATACATCCGTGTTTTTTTGTAATCGATATCTTGAGTATGCAGAGCATTCACTGATAAAATGTACATGCATACAATGCAAGTACATACTTTTAAATATGCAGTAATACAGTATTGGTTCATACTAATAAATCATAAAATTGCGTCTTGAATTGATGGACACTTTATTGCGTAGTGTTTGCGATTGCATGCAAGATGTGGCATGGCTTTCAATCAAGTTTTTGAGGAAACTTTAAAGGGGATCTATTATGCACTTATTCAAAGTCTTGATTTTGTTTTGGGGTCTACTAGAACAGGTTCTTACTTAAATGTTAAAAACAAAAAAACATAATTTTTAAACATTATTTACATTGTGCAGCTCCTCTATTCCCAGTCTGTCAGTAATGCTGTTTAGTTCCAGTCTCTATAAAGCCCGTTCTTCTGAAAAGCAGAATGTGCTTTGATTGGTCGTCTGGACCAGTTGTGATTGGTCAACCACTTCAACCGTGTTTGAGAAAAGTCCCACCCATTACCATAACTGTGAGTTTCTCTCAACCGCCCCTTTATTTTGCATATGCCTTGGGCGAGAATTATTTAAAAAAGGAATATTGTGATGTGTTTGTTCCCAGAAGAAAACTCAAGACTACAATGGAGGCGTTTCAGGAAGTTCAGAAACAGTGACACTGATATAGAGAATATCTCCCTTTAGATTAGAGGGACTGTGTAACTTTTCAGACCTTCTTCAAGCACAAACAACAACATTACACACTAAAGAAATCTGAATATGTAAAAAAGCCTAATAGGACCCATTTAAGACATCACAGACATTAACACATAACTTTCTGTTACAGTGTACCTTTGTGTAAAGATTACTATACATTTATATTTATATATAATTATATATACACACATACAGTACCAGTCAAAAGTTTGGAAACATTACTATTTTTAATGTTTTTGAAAGAAGTCTCTTATGCTCATCAAGCCTGCAGTAAAAAAAAAAAAAAAAAAAAAAAAAGTAATATTATGAAATATTATTACAATTTAAAATAATGGTTCTCTTTATTAATATATTTTAAAATGTAATTTATTTTTGTGATGGATGCAAAGCTGAATTTTCATCAGCAAGTACCCCAGTCTTTGGTGTCTTATGTTTTTTTTTTGTTTTTTTGTTTTTTTAACTGCAGGCTTGATGAGCATAAGAGACTTCTTTCAAAAACATTAAAAATAGTAATGTTTCCAAACTTTTGACTGGTACTGTATACATATACATTCATACATACATACATACACATACATACACACATACATACACACACACATATACATTTATTATTATTGACAGATTCATACAATTTAAAAAAAAAGGTTCCAACTTACTGAGCTGTGTGACCAGTATGAATAATCAAACGTGAAGTTCTTGGGTGAATCCTTGGGTTGTTTGGGATTAGTAATACCTGTAAACATACACATAATTCAGCAGACTAATTTCGCAAATAATACTGGCAAAAAAAAAAAAATGTTTAGGTAAAAAGTAAATTATAATTTAGACAAAAACTCCAGTCTAATAATTATGACATGGCCAGAACTTAAAAAGCTGACTTTGTTTTTCTTTGAAATAATTGGATGGGAGACACACAACAAATAATGTTTGGTGTAGATAATAACCGAGGATCTGGCAACCCTAGCTCGAACTACAGGTGATTCATAGGCTCAAATAGAGCCTGCTTTAACATACATATTTTTTAAACTGTTAATGCACTGCTGTAATGTTAAAGGGGTGGTTGATTGCTATTTCACTTTTTTCATTTTAAATACTGTGTAATGTTGCTGTTGGTGCATGAACAGTATCTGCAAAGTTGCTGTGCTGAAAGTTCAACGCAAGCGGAGATATCGTCTTTTAAAAATCAGGAAGTTTAATGCCTACAAAAACGACTCGAATGGGACTACAACGAGATACTTCCCGGGTTTTATACGTAACTAACCCATACATTTACATCAACCCTCCCTCCGGAACATGTTCTGCTGTCGAAGAGGAGGAGTTATAGTGGAGAGCTGTAGCTGTCAGGTCTTCTGTGTTCAGGCTTCCTACAGACGCTGTAGTTCGTCAACAATGGTTAAAATTTAAGTTTGATTATGTTCCTGACAATTACAATCGTAGTTTAGCGCTCTGTGCTGCGTATTTTACCGAAGACAGCTTCCAGAATCTACACGAGTTCAATGTCGGATTAAACAAGAAACTATTACTCCAACATGAAGCAGTAACTTTAAAACCAGAGGCCACAACCTGCAAGTAAGATTTAATCATTTTAAATGTATTTGCCTGTATAATTTAAGACGTAATGTTTTAGTTTTATCAAAGATGTAAAAAAATGCCAGCGCTGGCTTTAGTATATGACAGATGCGTATAAACATTTTGGACCCGAATTTGTAATATGTACAAATTTTGTAAACGTATTTTCCATGTATACTTTATGACGTAATTTTTTTATTTGATCAAGAACGCAAACCAATGCCAAAGCTGTTTGGTTATAGTAGCTAGTTAGTTCGATGTTATTTTGTGTGTATAAGAAACGTGTACAAACTTCAAAAAATTATCGCAACAGCGAACTTCAGCTGCTGTTATCACATACGAAAACGACAAACTGAGTAAACTACCGGTAAGTTTTGTTAATAGTGGTTGTTCATTCTATCAATAAAACAATATCTTTAAAAAACGGTATTACTCAGTCATGTATTCAGTTATATTAAATGTTTAATCAGGGGGAAAGCGTATCTCAAAAGCTAACTAACAGCAGTAGCATTTTCAAGTAACAGCGTGTGAAAATTCTTTGAGAAAATAATAATAATTAAAAAAAAATATCATTCAGAAACGTTTAGTAAGAGCCGTGTTTGCGGAGGTTCTGCTTGACTCTCTTCATCACCGCTCTCTGGGTCTGATTCTGGCTCAAACTGATGAGGCAATATTGAAACCATTACATTTGACCGGGTTCGGAGCATAGCTATATGATGTCTATGGTTCGGAGCACATGCAACTGTCGCCCGTAAAGGTAATGGGCGTGAAGATTCCGGACGCAGTTTAGCCAATTACAACACACCGGCCGAACTAACCAATCTGAGCCCATTGCCTGTTTCTGAGGGAGTGTTTTCATAGACTCAGGAAGTCAACCGGTCGTTCAAATGACAGAGGAGGAAGCGGCTTACAATAAAGGTGAAATTTATGAAAAATAAGGCGTTTTTTAACAAACGAAACACGAAGACATGTTATATTGCAGCCCATAAACACAATCAAGCAAAGAAAAAAGGCAGTAAACCACCCCTTTAAATTTATGAGCCATTTTCTTCACACAAAGTATTTCTGACATGTTTTCCCACCCCCTTTTGATTGACAGGATATAATCGGCCCTGATCATCGGCTATTTTTAAACAATCCGCCGATAGTAAAAATAATTGCTTTTGGCAGATTGGTATTGGCAGTTACGCGTACATCAGTGAATCCCTATTAAATACTCAGGGATTCCTGAACACATACTAGTTAAATAATTGTTCAGATAACCCACAGACTAGTTCATGTATAAAATTTGAAGCTTTTCAAACCCCTACTCTTCATGCTACCAAGGATAAAGGTGTCATAGCAGTTACTATATTATATAATATAGGCTAATTTAGCATGTCTGGAATGCTGTACTGATTAATCAACATCCAAGAACTGTGTTATATTTGCATTTATTTGTAAGTAGTAGGCTAGTCTGAATGGGAGTATCAAGGAGCATTGGGGGCTTTTCTTAGGACTACTATTACCAAGTCATGTCAACACACAGTCCTGTCCATCCATCATGAGCTTAGAAAGATCCCAGCTCTGCAAACACTGCAGGGACACAGTGCTTCCCCTCCATACACATTTCTTTCAGTAGTTTTAAAATGACCTTTGACACCATATCCCTACTAGGCCCTGAACACAATGAACACTCAGTGAAAACTGAAAATCCCCTCTCTACATAAGCTGCATACAAAACATCTCAAACAGACCTCAAAAGTATGTACACTTAAACTACACTTAAATGCAAGAATGTCACAGATAAAACATCAAATCAACTGGCGTCAATTTAACGGGCACACTTCTATAGTGATGAACAGGAGACTACAGCGTTTCTGCAGGTTTTATGAAGGTAAATTTAAGACTTTCAAAGACCATTTTAAGGCTAATTAAAGAAAATGTAGGGAATGTTAAGGGTTGAATACCTATGCTCCCAACCACTACAATATGGAAATAACCTTTACTGTACTTTCTTATCACATTGCAAACAAGTGATGTTCTTTCCTCAGTATTTTTATTTTGTTTTCCAGTCCAAATGACTGATTCTTCAAACAAGATGCATTAACATAAGAAGCAAAAATGGGATGAGATACGAAGTTATGTTCGGTCAATGGGCTCAGAACAAACAATTCAAGGGAAAATATGTCTTCATACCTAATTAACAGATATTTATTTGTGTTTTTTAATTTAAATGTTTTAATTTCTCAGAAACCAAGACTTCATATCAACATTTTGCATCTCAAGTAAACGTAACTCGATTTACGTTAGTTCACCCAAAAATGAAAATTATGTCATTAATGACTCACCCTAATGTCGTTCCAAGCCCGTAAGACCTCTGTTCATCTTCGGAACACAGTTTAAGATATTTTAGATTTAGTCCGAGAGCTTTCTGTTCCTCCATTGAAAGTCAATGGACGGCATACTGTCCATGTCCAGAAAGGCAGTACAGACATCATCAAAGTAGTCCATGTGACATCAGTGGCTCAATCTTAAGTTTATCAAGCGACGAGAATACTTTTTGTGCGCAAAAAGTAAACAAAAATAACGACTTTATTCCACTATTCATTTCCTTCTCTCTGTGCCTCGAGCTATTTCACGTAATGTTTTTGCGCAGCGCGTCTGTGTTGTACGTCACACGTAGGCTCACTATTGGCCAACGCTGGTCATGTGTGATGTGTGTGACGTACAACACAGACGCGCTACGCAAAAACACTACGTGAACTTCAGAGAGAAGGAAATGAATAGTGGAATAAAGTCGTTATTTTTGTTTACTTTTTGCGCACAAAAAGTATTCTCGTCGCTTGATAAACTTAAGATTGAGCCACTGATGTCACATGGACTACTTTGATGATGTCAGTATTGCCTTTCTGGACATGGACAGTATGCCGTCCATTGACTTTCAATGGAGGAACAGAAAGCTCTCGGACTAAAATCTAAAATATCTTAAACTGTGTTCCGAAGATGAACGGAGGTCTTACGGGCTTGGAACAACATGAGGGTGAGTCATTAATGACATAATTTTCATTTTTGGGTGAACTAACCCTTTAAGGATGTTTATATATTTATATAAGAAAACAAGACAAAAATACTGAGGAAGATATTCATTTTTACAGTGCATTTAATATCATGACTTTAAATTTAAAGATTTTCTACTCCGAATTAAGACCTTTTTGAGGACTTCATTTATTTATTTTTTTAAATGTATATCTAAATACACTTCCCGGTCAAAAATAGAGTTGCAGTTTGGATTTAAATAGGCAAATGCTTAAGAGTCTATGACTGGATCATTATTGCAGCGATTATTATGTTTCTATAGCATGCTTGGCAAAAGTTCTTCTAATCCTAAGTGTGTAGCTTTTCATTTCTTAAACAACCATGTTTGAAGACCCATCATGGACATATTCCAGGATGACAATGTCAAGATTCGTCAGGCTGAAAAAAAATTGTGAAAGAACGGTTGTAAAAAATGTATGGAAATAAATGTTGTAATGTTATTTCCATCAAGAGGCGCATTAGTTTTTGATCAAGATCTTGTATTGATAATGCAAGAGTCCAGCACTCTGTAAAGTCTCCTCCAGCACATCCTACGCACTACGCTAATGTTAAGTCTTTCTGCTTATTTCTGCCAATCTGACTTCTGACCGATAATGCTGCCTGAATCATAATCACACACTGTTCGTTCATTGGCCAGAGGAGAACTGGCCCCCCGACTGTTCTCCCAAGGTTTTTTCTCCATTCTGCCATTGATGGAGTTTTGATTCCTTGCCACGGTCACCCTTTTTGTTGCCATTGGCTTGGCTTGCTTAGTTGGGGACATTAAATTTAATATTCAACAATAATATTGATCTGCCTGCATTGACACCATTATATGAGAACTGAGCTGGACAATGACGTCATGGTTTACCCCAGAGCGGCTAATATATACATTTATATACAGACCCTTTCCAAAAAATTAGAATATCATGGAAAAGTTTATTTCTTTCCATAATTCCATTCAAAACGTTAAGCTTCCATAGATTTTAGATTCAGGGCCCACAACTTAAACGATTTCAAGTATTTAGTTGTTTATTTGTACATAATTTGGGCTTCCAGCTCATAAAACCCACGAAAACAGGATTTCAAAAAATTTAAATATTACATGAAATCACACAGTAATTACACAGTAATCCCATGGTCATTGAACCAGGTTTTGGTTCTTTTGGCAGTGTGGGCCGGTGCAAATCCTGCTGGAAAATGAAGGAAGCATGAAGTGCTCTGGAAATGTCCTGGTAGACAGCTGCGTTGACTCTGGATTTAATAAAGCACAGTGGACCAAAGTCCTCTTTTCTGATGAGAGCAAATGCATCTCATTTGGAAACCAAGGTCCCAGAGTCTGGAGGGAGAATGGAGAGGCACACAATCCAAGATGCTTGAAGTCCAGTGTGAAGTTTCCACAGTCTGTGTTGGTTTTGGGAGCCATGTCATCGGCTGGTGTTGGTCCACTGTGCTGTCCACTCAACGCAGCCGTCTACCAGGACATTTCCAGAGCACTTCAGCAGACAAGCTTTATGGAGATGCTGACTTCATTTTCCAGCAGGATTTGCACCTGCCCACACTGCCAAAAGAACCAAAACCTGGTTCAATGACCATGGTATCACTGTGTAATTACTGTGCGATTTCATGTAATATACTAATTTTTTTAAATCCTGTTCTCGTGGGTTTTATGAGCTGGAAGCCCAAATTATGTACAAATAAACAACTAAATACTTGAAATCGTTTAAGTTGTGGGCCCTGAATCTATAATCTATGGAAGTTTAACGTTTTGAATGGAATTACGGAAATAAATAAACTTTTCCATGATATTAAAATTTTTTGTAAAGGGTCTGTATATATAAAATGAATGAAATTAATAACTATTTTTTAAAACAAAAAAGCCTACCGGCGCGATAGGCTCGTTTTTTTCCGTATGAGTGCAAAAAAATAATAAAATAAAAATATTAATTTTTATCTTATATGCTTGTGTTATACATCAATCTATCCTGTTAAGTGTGTATTGTTTTTGTGTACACTAACAATAAAAACAAAGTGTTGTGCTTTTCGCCAAATAAAGAAAAATAAACACGAAGCGAGTTCTGCCTTCTCTCTGTCCGTGTCGTCCATTCTGAAACGCGTCCGAAAATGAATCATAACTCAGCGAATACTTCTCACACAGGCACGTGAGATATGTCTTTATGAAGCTTGAAATCTCCTCTTTTAAATGAAGTAATTTATATAAAAAACAAATGTTTTCAACTCATGTAATCCGTTTGAAAGCAAGGAGAGGTACCGTTTTTCCTTCTGCCTCATTATCTCTATAATCAGCTGCGGCCGCCCCGCCCCCGGCGCGATTCACATGTAAATCGTTAGATGATCTAGTATGCAGCGCACCCGCCCCCTGATCAATGCCATAAAAAGTTTCTTCATCAGACTTACTGATAGTTCATCGCGTTTTGAGTATGACACGCTTCTCCGGTAATAAAGACTCCCTTCAGATGATTCTGGACGGCGAGGAAGAATGCACCTTTTCCTCAGAGGAAGATTGTAACTCAGACGACGAACGGCAGCATATTGAAGAGCGAAGTAAGTTTTACTTAAAAGTCTTTTGTCTTTTATTTTTCGTGTTCGCATTTATGAGGAAAAAACAATATTACGTGACAGTTCTCCATTATGGACGCGAGCGCTCTAAAAAAATCACTAAAAGACTTTCAAACTTTCACAGAGACCTCAAAACAGAAAGTACAAATCCTTTCTTTAAAACGAATTTCGTTTTGTATCAATTGTATCTTACTTTTAATAATTTTTTCATTAACAAATTTCCTGGATTTAAACTGCAAATTAACATTTATATTTCTTATAATAAAAATGAAAGACCTATGTTACAGACATATGAAAGACAACATTTCGTTGATTAGTTTTGGATAGATTATACATTTTTAATGTAAAATATCTGCCACCTCAAATAAGCTTTTGTTTGCCAATATTTGCTTAGGTTAAATATAATATGTTTTGTCAAAAATAAAGTTATCAAATAATCAATCAAATCCTTAACTTTGAAATATGTATGATAAAATGTATACTTTAGTTTTTACAAAGAAAGATTACACTTGAATTGTTGTTGTAATTGTAACCTTTTTAATAAAAAAATATATTTACAAGGTAGATGTAAACAAACTATTAAAAGGTAAATATAAGCCTTTTCTTTAAATAACTTTTATTGTGTTTTATTATTGACAAATTTGGGGAGCACATAAATATTCCAAAACTGAAAATACAGTATGAGAATTAACTGCACAATTACTAGACATGTTTTCCTTGGATATTATAGGCCAAATTGCAAGCACAATATGAGGAAAAATAAAAAAGAATTGAGATGCTTCCAACTGTTGCTCTTGCATTCTTGTGGCTCAGTGACTCACCTGAATGAATGGCTAATTAAGTATGCGGGCCCCATTGTCTCCTCAGGTGTGAACCACTACATATACATGACCGTTGACGCCCACTCCGCATATGGCCTTTCCAAACAGAAAGTGCTTTGCAAAATTCAAATCAATGTATTGTGTTATGTGAATGATAAGGCAGGGTGATTTTCACTTCATTTTGAAGAAAAAACACTAGGCGATGACATCTTTTAGACAAAAGTCTTATTGGCACATATTTAGAATGTGTTTTATGGCCTTATTTCAGAAACTTTAGTTTTTAGTTTTTTCAATAACCACGCATAAACATTATTCTCTCAAAAATGCAGACATGTACATTCTTGTTGCTCACATTTCATGGTAGCCCTGTTTGTGCTAAATAGTGTGTAATTTTTTTTTGCCATTAATATGTTTATAAGCAACTGAAAAAAGCAAAAATGTCAGGGCATGTCAGAACATCTCAAGGACCCCAAAAACACCTTAGACCCCAGAGGGTTAAAACCAAACAGAGACTTTTTTTGGGGGGGGGGGGGGGGGCAGTGTACACACACAAACTTCATCACAGTCAGTCACAGTAAAAATGCTCCTTTGTACATGTACTTTGCTTTGCCTCTTCCGAACTTTATTGAAGTATAGAAACTTATTCAAGGTTTTTATGTGTGTGGAATTGGCAGCAAGAAGAACTGTCTCTAGCACACAAATGTGCCATTGCTACGTGTAGCTGCGGTTAAAAATTAACTTTAGTTAATTTGAAATGAAGGTAAAAGTGAAACTCCAGTGAGTAGGGTCATATAACATGCTAGAAACATAATAATCACTGCAATAATGATCCAATCACTGACTCTTAAGCATTTGCCTATTTAAATCCAAACAGAGACGTATGTATGTAACATAACATACATTCTACCTGGTTAGCTGTTATTTTGCTTATATTGTTATTTTAGTTAAAGCTGCAGTCCAGAGTTTTTCCTCTTTCGCCATCTCTGTTCGAAATCTGCAATTGCAATTATTCGCGGAATTATCAACTTTACGTGTGTTGTGCCTCGGCACGGCACAGCGCGGATGAATCGAATGTTTTGAGGAGAACGTGTGGCTGTCAGTCACTGCGCCGGTGTGGATACTGGCATTCGCAATCACAGATTCTACTTTTTGGAAGTATGACCAACATAAGTATTTTCACTGGAAAATGTCGTCTGAACAAGTAACATCCACTTTTGTTCTGACCAACTAAGGAAAAAAAAAGCATTGCAGTAAATTGCGCTGATTAAATCTAACGATCGCTTATCATATCACGTCAAACCGTGCAAATTATACTTTGTTCTCAAATTGTTAATGTTAACAACATCAGCATTGCGTGACTATAGTACATTTAATCCCCTTCTGATATTTATCCTTGTTTTCGCACGGCCCGGTTGCAGTCTCTTTTTTTCTCCGAAATCTGAAGTCTTTCGCGTTTTACAACGGGTGAATCTCCAGTTGTCACTGGTGATTGTCGTTTGAACCTTTCTGGATCCACCATCAAAGCCTACTAGCCGAGACTCTTCTTTATGTGGACAGATGTGACAATGACGCAAAGAATTAAAAACTGGAATTAAAAACATTATTACAAGCTTACCGGTTTGAATAGAGCTACGGCAAGCAGATCGTTTTGAACACTGGCTGCTTGTGTACTTGCTCAATTTATTTTGGATAATATAACAGCTTTAAGGACATGACGCAGAAAACAAACCAGAACTAAATCAGTTTTGCCCTCTCTAAAATTCAGTTTGATGTAGTTAATTTTAGTGTAGAAGAGAAACTCCAGTGAGTAGGGTCATATAAAGGAAGCCAAAGGGTGGAGAAGGCCCCAGAATAATAAAACACTGCTGGGTAACAATGGAGCACTGCTGCCTTGAGCTCACACAGCTCAGTGTTTGTGTTGGAGGGGGGTCAAACCAAACAGACTGCCAGCCCGGCAGATTCTTTAGATAGAGAGTGCGAGAAAGAGAGAGAGAGAGAGAGAGAGAGAGAGAGAGAGAGAGAGAGAGAGAGAGAGAGAGAGAGAGAGAGAGAGAGAGTGCGAGAGAGAGAGAGAGAGAGAGAGAGAGAGAGAGAGAGAGAGAGAGAGAGAGAGAGAGAGAGAGAGAGAGAGAGAGAGAGGACTAAGGCAAATGCAGTGGAAGAGAGAGTGATGTGGAAACGCTGTGCACAGGGAGACGGGAATGTGAGGTCTGGCAGCCGGGACTGTGTGTGAACGGCAGGATTTCACAGCGCTTTAGGACTGTGGTTTGGAGGCGTGTTTCCAAACTCTCAGAAATTTCCCCTCTTTCAACATGTGGGTGGAGACAGAAGTATTTTTGGATATTACCATGGAAAAGTTCATGGAGAGTTACTTGTAAAAGTGTGGAGCAAGGTTTTTCAGCAGGTCTCGAAATTAACTTTTTTTTTTTTTACTTGGTTGCACTGGTTCTCTCAACTGCTTTAATGTTAAAAAATTGCTGAAAATACTAAGCTCTTTGAGAGATGAAAACATGATGAAATTAAGATTTGATCATTTAATTTGTGATAAAATATTTTAATAAAAATTACATGATCAAATATTAATTTTATCATGTTCAATAAATAAAAGATTTAGTAAATAAGTATGGAACAACAAATTATTAAATATCTAAAATGGTATAACAATGTCTTAATGATCTATTTAAATGTCTTAAATTTGGGGATGGAAAAACAGGGATAGCTATACAGCTAATGTGATCATTAACTAAAAGGTTATGTTTTCATTAAATAAATATAAAGCACTGCGCGTTTCAAAGTAGAAGCATGCGCTGTTGCACATTCTACAGGCTCGCAGTTTCAGAGCAGTTTACAATCAATGGATACCACGCATTTATGCCAAACGACTGTTTATGATTAGCTGTTGATGAATTATGAATTAATGTTCACTTTATGGTGTTTATATTGTAACATGTTGTAGATTGTTGTAAGAGGGCATTATATTTTTGAAAATTCTCGTTGCGTTTATGCCATATTGTAATTACAGTAATTATGAGATTTCAACTTGTAAAAAGCGCCCAAGTACTCGTAGAGCTCGTACTTGTAAGCTGAGAAGCTCATACTTGTACCACCTGACGGCTGCAGATTCATGAATGCGTTGATAGTGTTGCCACAGAACAAATGTCCCGTGCTGTCATTTCAAAATTTTATCTCCCTCATCTTCTTTTAATGAGCAGCTGGCAATACTAAAGCATTGACATAATAAGAGTCTGTGTAGTTGGTGTATTTCAGGCTTGTTAATAATTAAAAGTCCCACATTATGCATAAATGCATATTTTTTCTCCCTGGTTATTGGTATTTTGGTTACATAAACTGTATTTAAATGTATGGAAATATGATGATCATACAGCAGAATAGTGAAAACAAATTATGTGCAGGGCGAATTGTGTGTGTGCGTTGCAGTTGATGGAGATTTGTGGGATGCACATCTAGGGCACGAAGCTCCCGTTCCACCACATCCCAAAGATGCTCTATTGGGTTGAGATCTGGTGACTGTGGGGGCCATTTTAGTACAGTGGACTCATTGTCATGTTCAAGAAATCAATTTGAAATGATTCGAGCTTTGTGACATGGTGCATTATCCTGCTGGAAGCAGCCATCAGAGGATGGGTACATGGTGGTCATAAAGGGATGGACATGGACAGAAACAATGCTCAGGTAGGCCGTGGCATTTAAACGATGCCCAATTGGCACTAAGGGGCCTAAAGTGTGCCAAGAAAACATCCCCCACACCATTACACCACCACCACCAGCCTGCACAGTGGTAACAAGGCATGATGGATCCATGTTCTCATTCTGTTTACGCCAAATTCTGACTCTACCATCTGAATGTCTCAACAGAAATCGAGACTCATCAGACCAGGCAACATTTTTCCAGTCTTCAACTGTCCAATTTTGGTGAGCTTGTGCAAATTGTAGCCTCTTTTTCCTATTTGTAGTGGAGATGAGTGGTACCCGGTGGGGTCTTCTGCTGTTGTAGCCCATCCGCCTCAAGGTTGTGCGTGTTGTGGCTTCACAAATGCTTTGCTGCATACCTCGGTTGTAACGAGTGGTTATTTCAGTCAAAGTTGCTCTTCTATCAGCTTGAATCAGTCGGCCCATTCTCCTCTGACCTCTAGCATCAACAAGGCATTTTCGCCCACAGGACTGCCGCATACTGGATGTTTTTCCCTTTTCACACCATTCTTTGTAAACCCTAGAAATGGTTGTGCGTGAAAATCCCAGTAACTGAGCAGATTGTGAAATATTTAGACCGGCCCGTCTGGCACCAACAACCATGCCACGCTCAAAATTGCTTAAATCACCTTTCTTTCCCATTCTGACATTCAGTTTAGAGTTCAGGAGATTGTCTTGACCAGGACCACACCGCTAAATGCATTGAAGCAACTGCCATGTGATTGGTTGATTAGATAATTGCATTAATGAGAAATTGAACAGGTGTTCCTAATAATCCTTTAGGTGAGTGTATATATATATATATATATATATATATATATATATATATATATATATAGTAACACACACACATATACACAGTTCGCACACATATATATATGTGTGCGATATACATATGTATATATATACATATATATATATATATTTTGCCCTGATATATAGTTTGACCAGTAAAATTGCTGATATTATTGTTAGAAATATATAGAAAATACATATATATATGTGTGCGATATACATATATATGTATATATATACATATGTACTTTGAGATATATATATTTTGCCCTGATATATAGTTTGACCAGTAAAATTGCTGATATTATTGTTAGAAAACTATTTAGAAACTATTAGAAAACTATTATTATTGGTATAAGCATCTTGATGACAATTTTCTTCCCACAGATACCAAGAGGCTGCTCTCGCTCCTCCTGCCAACATTTACTAAATGTTTGAGTATTTTATGATTGTACAAGAACGCTAGATACAATATTTCTGCTTCAAGCTGTATTTATTATGTAAATATTTACAGACCTGCTTTAAATTGAATTACTGCCAAGAATTACATTCTTAGAATTCTTATTACCTTCCAATTCCACAGGGCTTGACGCTTAGCCTACTTTTTTCCCAAAGAGTACTTATCAATACACTTTAGGTATGCAATTGAAATTTTTTTTTTTTTATATTATGATTTAAAATAACAGTTTTCTATTTGAATATATTTTAAAATGTAATTTATTCCTATGATGCAAAGCTGAATTTTCATCATTACTTGCATTACATCATTACTAGTCTTCAGTGTCACATGATCATTTGTCATTTATTTGAAATATAATCTTTTGTAACATTATAAATGTCTTTCAGTAACTTTTGATCAATTTGGAAGTGGTAGGTAATAAGAATGTATGAATTCTGTGGAAATGTGATGATCATATAGCAAAATTGTGGCAACAAATTATGTGCAGGGCGAATTGTGGGTGGGCAAAATGTTTGAAAACGAATAGGCTGATTCATGTTTACCAATGAGTTACCAAAAAAAGCATAACTTTGACTCAACCACCTCCATGAACCACAGTGGATCAAATGTTTGGAATTTATGCGTTCACATGAAAAGAATGTTGTTGTTGATTTTGAAGACAAAGACAAGGCAGTGTTCAAGTTCTTGCATCGAAGCAAGTCAAGTCAAGTCAAGTCACATTTAGTTATATAGCACTTTTTACAATACAGATTGTTTATCAGAGATAAAAGGAAAATAATGCAAAAAAGTTTGTTTCCAGAAGAAAATGGTGTCACAGTCCAGCTTAAGTAAGTTCAGTGATGTTTCATTTTGTTGTAAAAAAGTTATTAATTAAGTTTGTTTGTATAAAAATAATATCATTATTTTAATCTTTTATTTGAATCACGTTAATCTTTGCGATTAATTTGAGATGTTTAACGCATAAAAATCGCAATTGATGCAGCACCTTCTTTTTCTTTTTCTTTTTTTTTTTGCTGAATTCCTGTTGTGGTTGCTATCGAAAAGGCCGAAAATATGCCGTCCCGTGTTCGGCGATCAGGTTTCATTCTCGCGCAACTTGTTTAGTAACTTCACAAGCGGGTCTTTTCCGCTCCGTGTGTGTGCCGCGCGTTCTGCTCTGTCGTTAACGGCCCGAACGCTCCAATCATGTACCGATCACGCACTGGAAAAGCAAAGTCAGCTCAAATAACGTGAAATTTCTCAGTAGTAGTAATACTACTGTAGCAGTAATTTCTCATATTTTCTGTTTGCTGAGCTGGTAAAGCCATGCTGGGCAACAATGGTAAAATGACCTGCTCTGATCACATGCTCTGGTAATAATAGCTTTGTATGACTATACTTTATTTTGATAATTAGTCAAAAGATAAATCTGTTAATCTGAGTATGTTGCATAGAACTGAATGAAGAATAATATATTGATGTTTAATATTTTAATATAGGGGTATTTTCTGTCCAATTTGTGTGGACATTTTCAATATTATTGTTGACTATTAAATTTAATGTCTGCAACAAGCCAAAAGCCAATGGCAACAATGGTGAAAAAGGCGACAATGTACAAAAGCACAATGTAGACAGAAAAACCCCCCATCAGTGTGTGTGTGTTTGTGCTGCACTCACAGGTGCTCTTGTCCTGCATCTGGATCACACACTTGGCTCCTCGGTTTGTCTCTCGGCTGTTGAAAGGCCGCACGCGCACCGCCACCTTCACCGAGGACGACGCCATGACCACCAGCAGCCAAACTCCTCAGCACCTGCAGGACAAGCGAAACAACCTTCAGAAGTCACAAAATCATTACAATCATATATGAACCACTTATTAAAAGGCTGAGAAATAGCATACTCTATTCTTCATCAGGGTAATCCATTTCTCAGAATGTAAAACTTAAGAACATACTAGAAAGGAATACAGAAATGGTAGTTGATACAATAAACATTTCTGTGTTATTTGACCAAAGGGATTAAGTTTTTCTGGTTATCATGATATTAGACTATGCCGGTTAGATGGCGTTATACAATCTGGTAGCAAAAATCATTTATCTAGCATTTTGGTTTTTTTTTTTACCTAAAGCCTGTTGGGTCATTTTATTGGGTTATACTTAATATTTTTACCCAGGTGCTGGGTAGTTTTTCTGTAACTTAGCCTGCTGGGTAATTTTTACCATCAATACAAATGATGAACCCCCTCACACACCCACTCAGCAAGTGCTGGGTCAACGTAACCCAATGTTGGGTTTTGGGTCTGTGTCAAACCAAAGTTAAAACTGGACACATTTGTCACACAAAGGGCATAACAATGTAAACAGTTTCACATTTATTCCTTGTAAAATGTTGTTCAGTGTGGCAGAACTGTTTTCATTAAAACAAACTATTAAAAATGTTTTTTGTTGAAATAAAGCTGAAATTAAATAAATAAAAATTAGATTAAAAACTTAGACAATTACAGCTTCTAAAAATAGAACTTAGAAAATAGAACTAAATTAAATAAGTATGAATAACTAAAATTACTAAAATTGAAAAAAAAATAATAATAATAATAATAATAAAGCCACACAGAAATATTAAACATAGAAAAACACACACAAAAACAAAAATTACATTGCACTATATGTTGTTCATGCTTATTATATAATCACCTGATTATGATTATTTGATTTGATCTGCCAGTGTGAGTGGAATTTTAAGTTTATAATAATTGTGATTAGGCCTGATCCTGAACGATATTCAAGAAAAATGTGATATGTAATAACTCATTAAATAATGCGATATGCAATATGCGATACGATAATGCTTAAAAAAAGTAAACTTAGTTAAATTATCTTTAAAATATATTCAAAATTATATAACCTACATGCTGTACATGTTTCACATTCTTTTAGTGACGAGAAAACATCCCTTCAGCTTCTGAAAGTGAACATCAGTGTTTTACTGTAGTATAAGAAGTGTTATTTTAACATCAGTGTAAACCTCAAGGGTTCAGGGTTTCAGCCTAAATTAGGGTTATTTAACAACAGAAACTGAATAATCAGATGTAAAAACACTGCTTAGTTTTCACTGTATGAATGAAATATATACTTATTCTTATTTAAGCCACAAAAGTTATTCAGCCAAGAGCAGTGAGTGATTTTCTCTTTGTCTTTTGCTCACAACCCCAGTTATTGCAAGCCGTTGTTGTGATATGCATATACATTTGCAATATTTCGATAATTTTGATATATTGTGCAGCCCTAATTGTGATAAATTACAAGCACTGTATATTTGTCTCATGATCACCACCACTTTAAATGGAAACCATTGTGCATTCACACATTATTTATCCGCACTCCATGTCGTCACTTGTTTCAAACTGGGTCTACAACTACAAGGTGTCTTCAGCATCAGGATGAGAGTCTGGCCGGCAGCCAATGAGCCGTGTTCACTTGTCAGCTCAAGAGAAATCTCTCTCTCTCACACACACACACACACACACACACGATGGGAATGACCTCAGGACATTATTACCACTTTAACTACAACAAAAACATGAAACACCCACTGTTACTATCAAAGATGATAATTACTGCTGTGCAGCATTACAACAGATACAAAAAAACCACATGAAGCCAGCAAACAACAGAGGAAAACAATGCTTATTCTGCCATTTCCAACACACAAAGACCATTCACACACGCTACTGTTATTGTACGATCATATTAGCCCAGTCAACACACTGCGAACAAGTGAAAATGAGGAATTACACTACTTGTCAAATGTTTTGAAAGAAGTTTCTTATGCTCACTAAGGTTGCATTTACTTACTAAAATACAGTAAAAAGAGTAATATTGCGAACATTACATCATTAAAGTCTTCAGTGTCACATGATCCACCAGAAATCATTCTAATAAGCTGATTTGGTGCTCAGGAAACATTTCTTAATATTACTATCAATGTTAAAAACATTTGGTTGTCGGATTTAACCAAGGCAGGAAACGCAACAAACCTCTCCCTTGACCTGAAGAGTCAGTATGAAAATGTGGTCCAATGTTAATATGTGTAGCATAATGGTTTATTATGTTAATATTTTGCCATTTTTACTCAAATTTCTACCTCTAAACTTCATAGATGTAAAACCAGTGCATTACTTATATTGTTTAACATTATTTTATCTAAGAGTGAATTATTTTAAGTAACAAGGCAACCTAATTTCTATTGTTTTAGGCAGAAAATGTTTATTGTTTTATTTTTGTTAATAAACTGAATTCTAAAATGTCAGATGAACCCTCTGGTTTCTTCAGGGTCCAGGATACTCTTAAAGCTGGCAGCATTATCAATTATACATTTATCGATACTGATCAATATGGAGAAAGTATTGTGATTTGTGATCATATTTTTTGCCATTTCGCCCAGCCCTAATTTATTATATAAATGACTTATTCATGCACATTATTATTTTATTTTTTTAATCACGTGACCCTTGTAATCTTTAATCAAAATAACTGCAACAACATCTCTTCTCTTCTCTGATGACGAGGGCGGGACATCCTGTCACTCAAACTAAACACCATCCAATCAATTCCCATTGACAAAATCAAGTCCTGTCCAACATGTTTTCTTGTTCAAGAAGCCGGATATACACAGAATGAGCCAAAACATTATGACCACCTGCCTAATATGCTGTTGGGTCTGCGACCCGCCGAGACATGGACTCTCCAAGATCCCTGAAGGTGTCAGGGATATAGTTATATCTCGGCCAAATATGGTCAATAAATATTCTCAAATATTCTCAATTTCAAAAAATGTGACTGGTTTTGTGGTCCAAGGTCACATATTTGCTTCACCTGTGACTGGCCATAATGTTTTGGCTCATCAGTGTGTGTCATGATAGGGAAAAAAAAATACAGTCATAACTTCTGTTTTGTTCCAATTTTAAATCAATGCACACACACAAAAACAAACAAACAAACAAACAAACAAACAAACAAAAAACGCATTTTTTCTGATCGGCATTTCGGCAAGTCGCTTTGGATAAAAGTATTTTCTAAAAGCATGAATGTAAATGTATGTGTCAAAGCCTTTTCAGGTTATGGAACAATTATTAGATTTCAAAAATGAGACCGAATTACAATATTTAAAATGATAATGTTAATATATTGTGAATCCCTACAACATATCTCTCTTTTTGGGTTAGTGTAACAGCACATGCATGTTACCATTGTAAACACATTCCAGTGTATTTCAGGCATCAGCAGCTTGGTATGAGGGGACAGTATGAGCTAGTCAGCAATGCACCCTGAGGGTGTGTGTGTGTGTGTGTACGCAAGTTTGAATACACAAGGACAAAAGTAGTTGACGCTGTAGTCTAGGTAAAAAATAAGTTTACACAAAATGGGATGAGTGGAGGAAAAAGCTCAAGTACAATTAGTAAATGAATCATGTAGAGGCAGTGATTTCTGGATGGTGAACAAAGACACTCAAAGATCTGCATTACAATCAAGCAACGAGAACAGAGCTACACCCTTTAGCTCAGACAACACACTCTCTGCCACTGTGCCACAGCCCGCATAACACTCATAGTCTACATTACACACACGTCGCTGGCTTATGCAACAGGTGACTGGGTGTCTCTCAGTCGAGCAGCACATCTAAAGTTTCACTCGCCTGACTCACACACTCAAATCAGATTACACACACTGCAGATTGTGCCATACTTCTGTTAGTCTGCTTACATGTAGTACAGGCCAAAAGTTTGGAAACATTGCTATTTTTAATGTTTTTGAAAGAAGTTTCTTCTGCTCATCAAGCCTGCATTTATTTGATCAAAAATACAGAAAAAAAATGTAATATTATGATATATTATTACAATTTAAAATTATTGGTTTTCAATTTATTATACTTTAAATCATCATTTATTTCTGTGATGAAAAGCTGAATTTTCAGGATCATTACTCCAGTCTATCACATGATCCTTTAGAAATCATTCTAATATGATGATTCATTATCAAAGTTGGAAACAGTTCTGCTGATTCATATTTTTCATAACCTGTGATACTTTTTTAGGATACTTTGATGAATAAAAAGTAAACAATTAAAAAAAAAAAAGCAAATGTTTTAAAAATAGAAATCTTTTGTAACAACAATATACACGACTGGTCAGTAATTTGGGGTCAGTCATTTTTTTTCTTTCTTTTTTGAAATAAATCAATACTTTTATTCAGCAAGGTTGTGTTAAATTGATAAAAAGTGATAGTAAAGAAGATTTATATTATTAGAAAATATTTTTTTATTTTGAATAAATGCAGTTCTTTTTAACCTTTTATTCATCAAATATATTAGGCAGCAGAACTGTTTCCAACACTCATAATGAATCAGAAATTAGAATGATTTCTAAAAGGATCATGTGATAGACTGGATGTCACATGTGACACTGAAGACTGGAGTAATGATGCTGAAAATTAAGTAAACTCTACTTAACTAAGTTAAGTGAAAGTAACAAACAAAATAAATAATTTTAACTTGGCTAGTAAAAGGTTGAGCAATATCTATTTAGTTGAAGTTTCCTTTGCAATACATTTCACTCAAACAATATAACATTGAATTAAACCACACTTTTAAAGTATATGCTTTACTAAGAAACATCCAAGTAATAAATACAATAGATATTGTGTGAGACACCATGTCTACATATCAAAAGTTATGTGTAATGTGAACGCAGAGACCTCAATACTTGGTACACAAACACAATGACGGGAACATTTGA
>NC_138225.1:50811388-50833888 GCF_964197995.2 Scardinius erythrophthalmus
TTCAATAAAATATCCAAAGTCTCCCAGTCATTGACTGTTATTTAGCCTACAATCCCGTTGTTAAAAAGTTGTTTAGATAAAAATCAGGGCATTAGAACCACCATAGCAGAATTTACCATGTAGGCATGTCTTTATTTTCGCAACTTTTCTTTAGCAACGTGAGCAACGAGTCTGCTTACTGCAGTCACACACCGCACGTTCAAAATAAGATGTTTTAGCCTACCCATAAATGTTCAAACTTTGGATTAATTATTAAAATTTGTTTTGCAATTTTTATCGTTTATTGTTTGCTGGTTGCTATTTATTCAAGTCTGCCCGTTTCCCGAAGAAAATTCCGATCTATGATGTAGGCTAGCCTAATGAATAAAACATTTTTTCTGATTACCCCAAGTTTATTGGGGTGTGCTCTTATTCAAACTATAAATTATATAACTAAGCAAATTAATAACTGAGTAAATAAATGCGGAGGCAACCGTGCTTATAGCCCATTGCATGTAGAAGCGCGGATTCGCTCTCTCATTTAGAAAAAGTGAGAGAACGTTGTCATAGATTTGTTTTAAATAATGCAATTTTGTTAAATGCCCAACATAGTTTAAAAGAATTCGGGTCTTCTCGGGTCCATTTGGAAAAGGCATATTTATTTTAAATTACCCGAGACCCGAGGCCACTAATACCGAACCCGACCCGTGTCTGAGACACTCGGAGTTTTGGACCCGAAACCGCTCGGGTCTTGGGTCGGACCTCGGGTTTTCGGATCCAAGTGGACCCGTGAAGACCTCTACCCAGAGCCCTCGCTAGCTCATCTATGTAGATATTGAACAGCGTGGGACTAAAGCTGCGGCCCTGTCTCACTCCACGACTCTGAGGGAGGAATTCTGTGTGTTTGTTACCAATTTTAACTGCAAATTTGTCGTTTGTGTTCATTGATTTGATGATGCTATATGTTTTTCCTCCGATACCGCACTGGATTAATTGAAGAAAAAGACCTTCATGCCAAGTGGAGTCAAAAGCTTTTTTGAAGTCTGTCGGCCCGTCTCCACACACAGACTGCGGTCACTAATGCGATACCTCGTCAGGAGCTTTCTCTGAACATAATTACTAATATTTTATATCTTTTTGATGTTCTTAATAGATTGTTTCAAGCTTTTGGTGAAGAATTCTCAGAGGAAGTTTTTATAGGGGGTGTGAAATATAATTTTTCAACAAGAAGGAAGATGTGTCTGTTAAATTATTTAATAGGAACTGCGAAACTGGCAATATGGAAAACCAGGAAAAATCAAGGATTACAGTAGGGCTGCACGATATGAGGAAAAGCTGCGATGTGCGATAACATTGTTTAATATTGCGATGACGATATGACTTGCGATAAATATTCAAATGTGAATGTTAGCGATAGCTAACAACAATTCCTGATTTATTTTTTTTTTTTTTTTTTTTAATAGACATTGTAAAATAGAATATACTGTTCCCATGTCTTAGTGCTTTAATAGGTTATTTGCGTGATAGGTCAAACGTTTATTACCTGCCTGGATTACTATTTAGCGCGAGTGAGTGGGCGAGGGACAGTGTGTGTGTGCAACGTGTAGTCTACATGTTTCTTGTCCATGACACGACAAGATTTTAGGAGTCAAAATCGAGTAATCTGACACCGTGACTATCGTAACAGACACAAAAATCTTGTAATCTGAACCAGGTGTTATTCATCGTGTCAGGCTGTCTGTTGCGATGTGTTCATTGCGCGAGTTCATATCGCGATGACGATGAAAATTCGATGTATCGTTCAGCCCTAGATTACAGCTTAATAGTATTAATGTTGAAGTGATGTTTATGAAATTAGTAGCTGGTAGACTAAAAATAGAATTTGCATACTATAGTCTTGTAAATAATGAGATGGGTTTCAATGATCTGTGGTGTATTAATGATGTTTTGTGAGTTGTTTCTGATGGACATCTGGTTTTGGAAATGTAATTTTTTATTTTATTTTAATTTTTTATAATTTTTTTAATGTATATAATGTGAATTGTTGAAGATTATTAAGTGTTGTTTTAAATAAAGTTTTGCAAACCTCTCTCTTTCACACACACACAATGAAGTGAAGTGAAGTTTGGAATTAGCAAAGGAGGCTTCGGATGAGATTGTATGATTTGTAATGACATGAACATAATATCACAGTCAAAAGGAAACACTTTACAACACGGTTACACAAAATAATAAAATATAATAATAAAATAAAATGTTGTATATCGTTGAACTAAAAATGAACTACTGTGTTTGTATTCATTGACTTTAAACATTATTAATAGGCAATATTTTATCATTACACAAAATTACTTCATTTAAAATTATCATTGTTAAATATCAAAATCCATGTGGAAATAGCTCATATCTAATAAAAGAAAATGACGTGTATAAGCTGTAGCTGCTTGTCTGAAACATCTGGCACTACGGTTCTGCTATGTGGTCCTATTCGGCTGGTCATATGATTGCAACATCTTCCCCCATGTCATGATATAGGGGACCGGCTCTAATATTGTCAATGCATTTTTTGATGACAGCCGCAAAAATGGCACTGGCTGGTGATAGTTTTGTGGTAAAATCAATAAAAATCAATCCCTGAAAAAGGATTCATGCCAAAATCAAGTGCAACAAGGGTGCTCTTCATGCCCTTTTACTCACTTTCTCTTTCCTCTCTAGCACAGTGTCTCTGGAACTTTAATGTTGGTCACATTTTAGTCATAAGCGTAGGAATCTGGAGCAGAGAATCAAATCACAGCACAATGCTCAGCTCTGCTCAGAGCGGACACTGATAAAAGAAAAACGCTGATCTAAGACCAAATCAATTCTGAACTTTGTTATTATCCATTTAAAGAGGTAGTTCATACAAACGTCAAACTCCTGTCATCTACTCACTCATCTTTCACTGTGGAACACAACAAGAGATATAAAGGGATACTTCACCGTAGGGCTGGGCGATAAAACGGTAACGATATGTATCGCGATAGACACGTAATCAATATCAATAAAAAATGCGTTCGATAAAACGTTCGATAATTTTTTTTTTTCGTCGGAAGAAACCAGCAAAGCAAGTTTGATTGCATGAACAAAGGCACTCACTCTCTATTAACTAGATAAAACAGGAAAAGTCAGCTCTCCTGACTTCAAGTCTGACCGTAGTCAGACCAATGTCGTCTGCAGATTATGCAAGACCGTCGTCAGTTTCTCTGTTATTCGCGTGCTGATGCGCTGTTCTAGCGTGTGCGTTTCTCAGCGCGTATATGTGAAGCTCACATGCACTAAAAGCCTGTCTACCAGCGCCTGGATACTGGACTAAGTTATCTTTCGAGTCTTATTGTGCTAATACTGTTATATACACACAAGGTTTACATAAACTAGTCGGATATGTCTAAAGTGAAAGCAAACTTGAGAAAATTGAGAGAAAATCTGCATGTCAAATGCCTGTATAATAGACGCGTCGCGCACAGCTCTTAAAGAGACAGTCTTCTTCTTCTCTTCTTGATCCCTAGCTGGCGCTTGGTCTGGATTGGCTCCTAAGTCCGTACGCTGCTGTGGGTGCCAATGGTTGTCGAATCTCATTTACGAGGCGTTTCCATGCGGGACGATCCAAGGCGGTCGTTCTGGCGTCGTGGATATTTAGTCTACGATTCCTGATGTCCTCCTCAACCTGTTTGAGCCACGTTTTCTTTGGTGCCGTTCGCTGGATTCTCCACTGGGAGGGTCGGTTATGCCAGAGGAGTTGGTGTGGTAGTCGGCTCCCACTCATTCTGCAGACATGACCAAACCATCGCAGTCGTCGTTTTTGGATTTGTTCCTCGATCAGAGGTTGTTGTTGGCATCTGTGCCGGATGTCCTCATTTCGAAGGCAATCTCGAAGTGATACTCGCAAGATCTGGCGCAGGCATCGCATTTGGAAAACTTCGAGTTTGTTGAGGTCCGCCTTCAGCACCGTCCACGTTTCGGATCCGTAGAGTAGAATCGGCAGGATCAGCGTCCGGAACAGGCGAACCTTGGTCGGGATAGAAACATTGGTTCGCTTCCACAGACACCACTTTAGCGAGGCGAATGCTGCGGTTGCTTCGCCAATTCGACTGTGGGTCTCCGTCGTAGACGCAACTCTCCTCTCTTCAACCAGTGAGCCCAGGTATTTGAACTTCTGAACTTGCTAAATCTGGATGCCGTCGAGGTTGAGGTCAGCCGGTGATCCATCTGTTGTCAGTACCTTCGTTTTGTCAACATTAATTTTTAAACCATATGATTGGGCAACGCCGGCGATCTCGTAGAGAATGTCCGTGGCTTCGGCATCATCCTCGGCCAGCACGCCACTGTCGTCGGCGAACATAAGATCCGTTACTGATGAGCCATTTTCGTCGAACTGGACTCCTCGCCTACCCTCGAAGACTTTCCTCATGATTGCGTCGACAACGATGTTGAAGAGCAGCGGTGAGGCGACGTCTCCCTGGCGTACTCCAGTGCGGATGGTAAGTTCAGCAGATAACTCGTTTCGGATACGTATTTGGCTTGATGATCCATTGTAGTTTTCCTGCAGGAGCTTGATGACTTTCGATGGGATGTGCTCGGTCTCCAGCGTCGTCCAAAGTGCTTGCCAATCGACGCAGTCGAAGGCGGATCTAAAGTCGATAAAGACGATGACCATCCGCTTTCCACATCGAATTCGCTCCTCCATCACCTGGCGGAGACTGAATATTTGGTCACAGCACCCCCGTTGTGGTCTGAAGCCGGATTGCTCCTCTCTACTCGTTTGCTCACGGTGTTTCTGCAGGCGTGCTTGGATAACTTTCATAAAGACCTTGCCGACGATTGAGAGTAGACTAATGCCACGGTAGTTTTGGCATTCCCGATTGTCGCCTTTCTTAAAGATCGGGATGATGATGGCCTTTTTCCATGTCGTTTGTATTTTCTCCGTACGCCAGATGTTTTGCAGGAGAAGGTGTACTCGCTGGAGAAGAACGTCTCCACCAGCCTTGATCGCTTCTGTGGTAATCGCATCCACACCAGGCGCTTTGCCATTTTTCAAAGTCCGGATGGCCGCCTTTACCTCTACGAGCGTCGGTTCGGCATTGGACATCGCGGCCTCTGGTGGCTCGATTTGTGTGGTGGGTTGTGATTATACAACGTTTCGAAGAACTCCCTCCAACGGTGTAGACGCTCCGTCGATGATCGTACGAAGGTGCCCTCGGCTTTCCGGATGTTGACGTTCGTTGATTTAGCCTTTCCGCTCAGTCGTCGAAGGGTTCGATAAAGCGTGTGGTACTCGTGCTTTGAGGCCGCAACCTCCAAGTCAGCTGCTATTTGGTTCCAGCCAAGGACGGTCCTAAGCCCGGCTGAAAAAGGAGGAAGGTGGTCGCCCTGCCGAGGTGGCCAGAACTGGGAAACCAGGGAAACTAGGCACGAAACCGATGGAAAATCACGAATCAAATTTCACGATGAATGCTACTGCATCCGGGGCAGCCGATGCGCCAGCATTGGGGAACCTGGATGCTGGTGAGAAATATGCTACTGGCCGAAGAAATCAAAGAAAGATCGTTACGCCGAAAATGGAAATTCGAATTGCTGCATGGAATGTACGAACTGGTCACCATGTTGGCCAAAAAGAAATCATTGCTAAGGAGCTGCTGAGCTGCAAAATCGACATCGCAGCGCTATCGGAAGTACGGCTCACTGGATCAGGGCAGATGGTCGTTGAACCGCCATCTATTGACGACCAGATGACACTATACTACTCAGGTGGCGACAAACGAGAGGCGGGAGTTGGATTCATGGTTGCCCGCCGCACAGTCGGGAGTGTCGTCTCATTCCAGCCGATCTCTGATCGAATTGCGGTCCTTACCATCAATGGCACCATCAAAACCCACCTTGTCGCCGTCTATGCACCGACCGAGACAAACCCGGAACCGACAAAAAATGATTTCTACAACCAACTGCAACTCACGTTGGACTCGATTCCGCAGACCGAACTGATTATATTGGCTGGAGATTTCAATGCCCACATTGGCACTGATCGATCTGGCTGGGAGAACACAATGGGTTGTTTTGGACACGGTGTGATCAACGACAATGGTCTGCGCCTCTTGTCCTTCGCCAGTGCCAACAGCTACATCATTGGGAATAGCCACTTTCAACATCCAAAGAAACACCAACTTACGTGGCGTAATCCAGCTGGCAACGACTCCGCGATGTTGGATTACATCCTGATCAACTCTCGTTTCCGATCATCACTCAAGGACGTCCGTTCGATGCGCGGCCCAGACTGTGGATCGGATCATTACCTTGTGCGCGCTGTGATCAAGCTTCGACTACATAGAACCAAAAGCAAATCGCGTCCATCAGCCAAGCTAGATTGGAAATGCTTGTTGGATCCTAGCCTGGGTGCCAGCCCGAACCCCGCCCACAACATTTATGGTCGGGAAGTTCGGTCTGGACTCGATCCGTTGAGGAGTAATTATGCTCGGCTCCCAGAAGGCCGAGCCAATCAAATTGCCAGGGCGGGCTTTAATCGATGATGGACAGATGATCTTCGGCTACGTAATCACCCACGTCATCAAATAGCGCTTGGGTTGAATTGGTTTTCAACAAAAGGTGACTGCAGCTGGAGAATTAAGATGTTTAGATTCCGCTATCGCGTCTGTTATAAAAGAAAACGACAGCGCATTAATTTTAAAAGACGAACAGAGAACTGGTGGTAGGCAGATCGAGGCTTTGTGAAACAATGAAACAGCTGAAGCAAATGTGCCATATTGTGTCGAGGCTTCGAAACAATCCCACACCCGTCTCAACGGGCGACACTTGCAGGTGCTGAGCTGAAACAACCTTGACGAGCCATTAAAAATTTGTTTTTTTTATTATTGTATTTTTCTAATATGTGAAGCTTGTAAACTGTAGGCTCCTCACTGTGCATAATGTTATTTTGGTCATGAAAAATGAATATTAATAAAAGAAATCAAGCCACAATGTCTCACTTTTTTATAGGTTTTTATTAAAAAATATTAATTTCTCTGCTGTGGAAGGACTTAGCCAAATTCTTTTTTTAAAGACAATTTCTCCAGCGTTTGACAAACTCCTCTCACAAAAACCCACGAGGTCAAGATGCGTTGACTTCACTTTTATACAGATGTGCGAGTGTATGGTCTGTTCCCGACCCTGTTATATAAACTTTGACATATCCTTTTATTGAAACGGGTGCTTTTACTTTCACTTTTGCCGCAGAGACCCTTTTATGTCCTATAAATGTGTCGTATTTTTGATAATCCGCGGCGCGCAGATTTCAGCTGATGATTCTGTTTAAAGTTATTAATAACATCATGAATGAAAGAGAACTTACTGCGTTGCTCTGATTGGTTGTAGGTCTATCCAATTGAGTGCAGAGGGGTTTTTTTTTTCTCCTGGTTCGGTTAAGACACGCCCCATAATCAAATCTCTATGGAGCAGTATCAGACTCACATTCTGACTAGAATATGAGTATGACGAAGTCAGGCTAGTTGGATCCCGTTCGCAAGACTGAATTCCAAATAGCACTATCCAACCGTTTCGCAGCATTGGCTCCATCCGAAGACGTCAACGTCGAAGAACAACAGCTTTCAAATGCCATCATGAAATGCGCAAAGGAATTGTGCCCTCCCGCTCGTCGCCGAACACAGCTGTGGATATCGGATGAGTGTCTCAGTATGGTGGACGAACGGAAGCGAGTGAAGCTGGTCGACTTCGAGCGATACCGCCGGCTCAATAAGGACATCCGATGCCAAATGAAAGAAGAACGAGAGGCTTACTGGAACCAAAAAGAGACAGTAGTAATAGTAAACACGCTGCCGCTTGTCCTTAAAGGGATAGTTCACCCAAAAATAAAAATTCTCTCATTATTTACGCACTCTAATGTTGTTCCAAACCTGTATTCATTTCCTTCTAATATTTTCTAATATTAATATTTTGAAGGATGTGGGTATCCAAACAGTAGCTGGTCCCCATTGACTTCCATAGGAGAAAAATATACTATGGAAGTCACTGGGGTACATCAACTGTTGGTCATTCTTCCAAATAACTTTTATTTTCAACAGAAGAAAAAAAACTTATTCGAGTTTAAAACAACGTGAGAGAGTAAATTATGAAAATTAGAATTTTTAGGAGAACTATCCCTTTAATGTTAATAAAACAACAAAATGTAAAGAGATAATCACTCACTGCTCTTGACTGATAACTTTATTAATAGCTTTAATAAGTATCAATGTATAATTTATACAGTGAAGTCTGTTTTGTTTTATTTTCATATTTGTTCATCACATTTAATTACTTTCTGCAATGCTACCTACTGTAGCTGAAAACATAAAGCACTGTTTATTTAATATATAGTATATTAAGTTGTGTATGTGTAATGTGTATCTTTGATCTTAATATTTAATAACAAAGAAAATAATGAGAACATTTTTTATCTTCGCCCCTGTCTGCCATTCTTTTTTATTTTATATTTTGTTACCTAAGGCTTTGTTTTTAAAATATGGACATTAGTTTGGCTGTAATGCTCAGTCACAAAATAGTAAAACCAACATAAAAAAGAATTGTGATAAAATCGTGAATCGTGATTTTCCTGAAAGAAATCGTAATATTATATTTTTGCCATTTCGCCCACCTCTTTATAAAGCATTTCTTATGTATTCTTTAATTTTGCACCTTAATGTTAAGAGATAATTGTTTCCATGGTCGTGTTGACATTTCTGCCTTTATAACTGATGGGATTATAATCAGAGGTAGGTTAAGTTTAAAATAAAAAATCTTTAAATGTAATATATTTGTCTCCTGGACTGGTCCTTATTTTAAATATGTTATAAAAAAAAATCAATAATTATCGATATCGACCGATATGAAACACTTGTATCGTGATACAGTTTTCAGCCATATCGCCCAGCCCTACTTCACCGATTATCATTAAGCTTTGTATCAGTAGAAACCCGGTAGTATTCTGGAATGGCCGTGCTTCCCTCCCTCATGTCCCCCTGAGACAAGAGATTTCTGTATTGTGTGTCTGGAAAAAAAACTCAGATGACACAAAAATCGTCATTTAGCTCATCGGAGGCTCTTTTGTCCAGAGGCGAGAGACTCCAGCCAGTAGGGGGAGCTCATCCCACATGTCTTCAGCCCGCCCATAGGGGCATCTCACGATAAAACGCCGACTTTTCAGTTTCGAGCAAGCGGCAACCTCCCTGTCTCTCTCTTGAAACCAACACGGAAGTGAATTAAACGGCAATTCATCGACTGGCCGCTTGAGTCTGGCTGCAAAAGTGAATCAAATCTGCATCTCCCCCATGTTGAAATGCCCAACTTTACTGCAGAAAAAAACATGTTTACAGCCTGGAGCAAAAAGTGGCTTTGGTCTATACAGCTAATTTTGCCCTTCATGACAACTGTGAGGGGGGTGAATTTTTTTATAACTCATCCGTTTAAATTATATTAAGCCTTAAATTTCTGCATAATTAAGGGAGTGTCCACTTTTGAGTAACAGGTGGATTCCCCCTGCTGTGGTCAATAGTCATCATTAGCCGTTTGTCTGCTGGCTGTTAGCCGTCACGTTACCTCAGCTAATTGTCTGACTGTAAAAATAAATCAATTCGGGAGTGACGCGCTGCCAAGATGGCGATGGTCGGCTACGCCCACTTTAGGCTTCAAAAACGGTCTTCATAAACCTACGGGTGACGTCACGGACACTACGTCCATATTTTTTTACAGTCTATGGTTTTGAGTCGACTAGTAGCCTAGTTGTATCATTTCTCCCGATACAGGCGTGGCTTGGGAGTGTCCTCGTAGGGCAGCGAAGCAACTGCATTCTGGGAGTTGTTGTCTTTCATCCACATGAGCAAAAAATACATTATCTGGCTTTTCTCAGTCTAGAAGGCACCAACTTCTAATATAATTTCACATTTCTATTACATAAATTACCCAATTTAAATACACATTCATCTTTCCAGCGGTGACATATCCCTTTAAGCAGAATGCCCATGCTGCTCTTTACCATAGAAAGAAAATAAATGGAGATTTGGCATGTCAAGCTTAAAAAATAAAAAAGCCATTAAAGTATTGAATGCAATCCATATGAGTCTCAAGCTATATTACAGCTCTTCTGAAATCATACAATAGGTTTGTGTGAAAAACAGACCAAACTGTTGTTATCTTCATGTACTGCACGAAGGTTTGCTCACAATGTTTCTGAACAGCACTAGTTTTCATGTCACTTGACGACTAATTTGAATATGCACGGTTTGTGGATGAGAAACATTGACTTTAGGGCTGGAACTAATGTGCTATTTCTGCTGTGTTATTGAAATTGGTATCAAGAATTATGAAATTTCACTGGTATCTACATTTTTTAAATCAGAGTAACCTTATTTCCAGCAAAATATTATTGATATATTGATATATATATATATATATATATATATATATATATATTATATATATATATATATATATATATATATATATATATATATATATTTTTTTTTTTTTTTTTTTTTGGTCATGTCGCCCACTCCTAATCGTGTTAATCGTGTTAATCGTGTTAATCTCACTGACAATACAGACCAAAATAATCATGAATTTTTTGCCTTCACTTTTTTTTTTTTTTTTGCTGAAGTGTTTCAGAGTGAAGCACGGGACTATAACATTAATCTGGCAACGCAACGTATGCCACCATTATTCCCAAACTTGTACCCTACTTCCAAGTTTATGTTCCTAAACTTTTCCTCTAAGCTACTGTATGTGTGCAAGAACTAAAGTACGCCACGTTAGAGACTGAGTAACTCATATAATTAACTTGTTTTGGACATGAGCTATCTGAGAGAAAGAAGGAAACAAAAGAGAGATGGACAGCTAAAATGAGAAAGACAGAGACAGACAGCATACCTTTCCGAGACTGAGGAATGTTGGTCTGTCATTAAGTGTGTGTGTGTGTGTGTGTGTGTGTGTGTAGTCCCTAAAGGCAAGCAGCTGCAGGCATGCAAACCCAGTTTTCAATTAAAGTGCCAGAGACGAGACTGCGAGAACAAATAGAGAATCAGAGCAAGCCAGACACAACACGTTATACAGCTAAGAGGGAGAGACACGTAAATAAATAAAAGGGTCAGATAAAGTGCATCAAAACACCTGAACCGAAACTAAGATAAGAAAATATAGTTTCCCTCTCAAAACCTCAGCGATGTCCAGGCCACAACCAATCCTTCCGTACAAAAGGTCTGTAACATGGAGCCGAGATGGTTTGAGACTAAATATAGTATACGGTACTGAATATTCATATACCATAATATTCACATGGTACTCCAAGGAATATCATGGTTTTATTATGTCCAAAACACAAAGTTGTCAAATCAATCAAGCAGAGCCTGGAGCCAGCAAGCATGAATGAAACTAATCACTCCTGGCTGGCACCTGTAAAGTAACTCAACAGGTGTATTCATGAATTCAAGAAGCCACACATCATCTTACTGTCTGTTCACAATAATCCAGGGACAATCTAATGGATCTAATGTCAAGCAAAAACTAGATAAACACTTCAACTATAGGATTAAATGCCCATGTATGACATCAAAAGGAAAATATGTCAGGATGTTCACTCGCACTGTGATTTCCTTTACATTCTTCTAATGCAACACAAGCAGAGGTTATACATGAGATTGAGTGAGAAGAATAAATTGAAATTCCTACAGGATTTTCCAGTAGGATATTTGAGTCACATTCATATTCTTTTGGACAAACTGAACGCAAATTTACAACTAATTCTAATGTTATCGAATTAAAACACTTAAATTCTGAACAATAAAGTGAAAGATATGAGAAAGGTTCAAAATCAGTATGAAAAATAATAATGAAACACAGGAACATCATGTACGTTACTCAAACATAGGCTAAAAACGAAACAACCTTGAGTGCTTGTAAATGTGTCCGAGTGTGTTCGCTGGAATAAAGACATTTAACACTTACCAGTTCTAGGTAGTTGCTTAATCGAGCCACTAAGTCGTGAAATTAAATCCAGAGGGAGTTTCAGAAGAAAACGGATTTATTTTAAATTCGCTTCCAGTGTTGTTCTCCCTGATGAAACAGCGGCTCGTGTTTCTCCACCTGCTGGATCACACGACGACCAACAGCAGGAAAACTTGGGTGGAAGTTTTTCCGTTCACTGGAATCCGCACACACAAAAGCCAATACAACAAATGTCCAAAAGAAGCAGAAAGGTAATTCTTCCCTGCACTGAAAAGTTGTTTATTACACTCACATATTATATAAACGCGATCCGCATGCGTCCATTTAACGTGTGGCTATCCTAAATCTCCGCACTTCAAACAAAAAAACAGATTTAAAACCAGGAGACGCGTTCTCGTCAACGAAATCTAACAATATTGTGAATGATAACAAAACTTTTTTGTACTCTTAAGGACACTGACATATCTTACTAGATGAAGACGGATGAATTAAAGTATCGCCGGTGTGTGAAAGTTTAGAGCCCTGCCGTCACTCTTCCCAAAGATCAGACCATGACGTGAGCAGAGTGACTCAGAGAGCAGTTAAAAGTCCTGGTCGTCTGCTACATCTTTCTCATTTAACTGAAATAAATAAATAAAAACCCCTTTTCTTTGGCTGATTAAAAGTCATATTCGTCTGCTACATCTTTCTGATTGTATTTTAAATAAATAAATAAATAAACATTTTCTTTGGCTAATTAAAAGTCATGTTCGTCTGCTACATCCTTCTAATGTAACTGAAATAAATAAATACAATTTTTTTCTCTGGCTAATTAAACGTCCTGTTCGTCAGCTACATCTTTCTACCTATTCGTCTGCAACATCTTTCTGACTTTATTTTAAATAAATAAATAACCCTTTTCTTTGGCTGATTAAAAGTCGTGTTCGTCTGCTACATCCTAATAAATTAACTGAAATAAATAAATAAATAAATAAATACAAATCTTTTTCTTTGACTAATTAAAAGTCCTGTTCGTCAGCTACATCTTTCTAATTTAATTAAAATAAATAATAAATAAATAAAAAACATTTGCTATGGCTAATTAGATTAACTGCTAATATACAGCGCCATCTCACGCGCAGTCATGATGTCAGTAGCGCGAAAATTTCTTTTAAAAAAAATCTATAATTTTTCTAAGAGATCATTTCAGCATATCTTAGGTCTCATATTCCACATAAGATAACATATTTCAGCCTTATATCGCTTACATATATAATAAACGGATAAAATATACGTTTAGTCTAAGTTTAACTAAGTGTTTTTCTTGCTACACGGCTAAAAGAGATGTGGACCACGACATACCTGTCACCGCAAACTGAAGAGGAGGATTTTGACCTATTTCCGCCTTTCGCAAAGTAAGTGTTTCTGTCAAATATGTCAAAAAATAAAGGAACATGCACTGTAAAACAATATTTTTCGAAGTTGTGAATAAAACAGATTATTTGAGTACGTTTTTACAAGAAAATTTCATTTTTTTACTTAAAAATTTCACGTTTAATTTAACGTGTTACCTGACATTTATTTATAACAACATTTACGGGTAATTTCTGAGTAAAAATGTTTTTTTTTTTCAGTGTGTTTTCTGTATCCATGTTTCTCAATTTCTGGGCATTGTAATGTTATTTTGCCATCTACAGGCGATCAAAGGAAGTGAATCGCCACGGAGAGGAGAGTGTGTTACATGTACCTGTGCAACCTCAACATGGCGAGCCTAACTGGAGACCAGATGTGCCACTGCCATGGTAAAATTGTTCATTCAATAGCCCTATCTCAGTGGAAAAGAGTTTTAAAAAAGTACTTCTGAGAGCTTTGAAAGTTTGACTGTGTTTGTATGGTTGTTGGCAGTGAGGAGTCGTTCAGATATGAACCCTTTCTTGATCCAGGCCTGTTTTCCACTTCACACGCTGGGATGGTGAGTAACTAGAAGTCGGATGATGCACCTTTAACATCTTTATTTAAAGTCATCGTTAAACAAACATTTCCCTATTTGTTCCCTTAAAATGTGTCCCTGATGTTATTGTGCTGGGGGAAAAAAATCATAGGCCATACAATATTTCTTGTATAGAGTTTCCTTACCACCGGCACAACTCCAAAAGTATCATGGTTTGATGACCTTATTTTTCTTGGGCACGATGCCATGATAGTCATCCCGTGGTATTTGTGAAGTACCTTCCTTTATGAAAAAGTTCACATTAGTAGGCTATACTTTTAAAAAGTGTACTTATAATATACTTAAGTGTGGACTGAATGTTATTGCATGCAAATAAATGAAAATGTTTTATAGTTTAAATTTATATCAAATGCAGCTAGCTGAACTTTAGAGTGCCACTTAACTAGGACTTAACTTCATCTTTATATGTAATTTCATAATTACTAATATTGTCTTATATGTCTGGTTTTTAAATATATTTGTAATGATGAAGTTCCAATTTAGTACATTTCATTTAATATAACTTCAAATAATATCAAACAACACTACACACTACAGTTAAAATGATACTTTAAGTATTTTACATGTGGTTTAGTATGTTAGTGAACACATCAAAATAAGTGTACTTCTTTAAAGCAGGACAAAAGATTGTTAAAAAATAATTATTTAAAATGTACTTTAAAGTAAAACTTTTAATTTTACATTATTACAAAGTGTACTTAACTCTTAAAAGTGTACTTAAGTGTCATGAAAGTACATTTAAGTGGTCTACAGTATTTAATTATTAATTATTTAATTTTTTTGGTAACACTTTATTTTACAGTGTTCTTACACATGTTACATGTAGTTACTATAGAAATTGTGCATAATTACATTCAACTAACACTAAACCACACCTTAATCCTAACCTTATAAGTACATGTAATTCTTATTAGTAATTAAATGTATAATCACACTGTAAAACAGACACCTTAAAATAAAGTGCAACCGCTTTTATATATATATATATATATATATATATATATATATATATATATATATATATATATATATATATATATATATATATATATATATATATTCTTGGATTTAAAGTACAATATAAGTCACTTTTAATACAATTAAGCACACTTCTTTTTCACACAGATTGAAGAACTCTGGACTGGAATTACCATCACTTTACTATAGTAACATCACATCAGCTGCTGTGAACTCTTTTTCTTTCAGGTGAACAGACATAACGGACTGAACGTAGGCCTGACCCATGAGAAGCTGCCGCACCCGTCACAGCTGATGGGCAGAAGGAAGAGAGGTCAAGAACTGCAGACACCGACTGCAAACGTTCTGAAACACATGCGAGAACTCAGGATGAGACAGCGTCATATAAACGCGTGAGAGAGAGAGAAGGATTGTTCGAGGTAGAGGCATTAAGGATTAGAACATATGTGATAGATGAGTCTGTTTCGTTTCAGGTTGAAGGGGGACAAATGGTGGGGTGCCACTGCTGTGTCCGGCCCAGAGGAGGGCAGAAGTCCAACTGAGGCCGGGAACGAGAAGCTTCTTGGTCTGACAGCTGGGATCAGTACGATGCTATTGAACAATCCTGAGGTGACCATGACAAAGCCTTATGAAGCTGCTTCCTCACTGACGCATCAGGTAGCATTTATTTGCGGAAAGGGAGTTTTTTTTGTGTCCTACACTCTTAAAAAATAAGGAGTTGTCACCGTTTCCGGGTTCAAGCACTCTTATTAAAAGCAAATGGGTAGTTGACAAATATGCAGTAAAAATTTTTTTTTTTTTTTTTTTTTGTAAAACACCACTTTTGATGAAAAAATTATGTAGTGTGAACTTTGATGTTTGAGAAAATATAGGGGGTCTCTAACTTTGTCAATCTTTGCTCCAAAAAAGTTAAATATTTAAACAATTCTGAGATAAAAACTTACCATGTGCTTCACAGGGGGCTTCAATAACATGACCTTGAATGGAGTCCTTCAACTAATTAAACTTATTAGTGGAAATGCCCGATTTAAATCAGGATACGGTGTCACACCAGAGGACATGGTTTTAAGTGACAAAATGTATCAAGTTCCTACGCTTTTAGAAATATATGGATGAAATAAATGATTGTCATTTACTAATATAGACAATTGTAAAATTATGCCTGAGGTATTTATTAACATTTGTATGTTTTTCTTTTTAATTTACAAATGCTTGAGACAGTCACACCATAGGACAATTTTGAGATTTTGCTCAAAAATGAAAGAAATCTAATAACGAGGCAGTTTTTATATCAACAGGTCCATGTAAGATAAAGAAATGTTTAACCATTTACTGCATTTTAAATGATGACAATACAAATTATATTCATTTTCATCTTGTGTGGCAGTGAAAATGCCATGTCACGTCAATGCCTCAAATAACAAACGGTTCTAATATGCAAAAATCATGAGCATAACTTTTATCTCCATAGCCAAATCTCAGTTGGCCAGAGAGTGATTTGTCTTTTGTAAATCTTTAAAATGTGGGTGTCTGGGACGCCATGAGCTCGGAGACTTTACTGTAGCTTAGCTTAAAAGTGTGATATGAATAGTGCTCATAAATGGCTGTTGAGATAATATTCCCAATTGAAACGACTTGGACCCGGAAACAGTATTCCCTATGTCACGATTTAACAAGTGGATTGAGTGGTGCTGGTATGACGTTTGACTTTTTGTTCTGCAACGTACTGTAAATTACACACACCATAGCGAAAACACACATTTTGAAGCATTTATGCACATTTTTTAAACTGTACGTTTTTAATAAGTAACTAGATAAGACTTGCTTGGGGTGTGTGAGTGTGTGCAGTGTACGTAGCAGAACAACATGTCAAAGTATCGTCAAATTATGTTAACCACAGGCTTTATTTTACTCAAGCTAAAGAAGAACCTTTTTTCATTAGGATATGATTCTCAATACTTTTTGTAATTTTTTTAAAAACTCTTCACACAGTTCTCCTAACCAACTTAGCAGTTAATTTCACATCCAAAATGCACTAAAACTACCAAAACACTTCATACATGTCTCAAACCAAGTCATTCTTCCATAAGGTTTTCACCCAACAAAGATACTTTCTCACAACAACGACCTAAAAATCACTAACAACAGGTAGAAATATACATTGTTTTCAAGAATGACACTCTCTATTGTTTGTAATTCCCTGTGGCATGTTACATGTTCCTTGCTTACATTACAGTACAAAATTATTACCAAGTTTCCCCTTTTGTATAGATGGTAATGAAATTGAAGGACTAACACCTGTTAGGAGTTCAGCTACATCTTATTGTTTTGATAGTATTTCGATTTTTAGATTTGGAATATATTTCAATATGGGATTACTTTAGACATGTAGCAAATTGCTGTCTTATTCATATTTGTATTACGTTAGCTTTTGAAAAGAGCATGTAAATGTGAAAAATCGGCCTGCAGGCATAGAGTTTTGGCTGTGGTTGGGTCTAAGTGGGAGAAGAATTCATGTAAACTGAAAGTAGTCATTGAATGCATTTTTGTGCCAAAGCAAAGTTAAATGATTTAGAGTTTAGCCCACATAGACTGAAATGTGTCCTAGTGATTGTTAAAAAAAATAAAAAACTGTAAATGCAATCCTTCACATAATACAAAATTTAATAAGACAGCAATTTGCTACATTGAGTAATAAAAAAAATAGATGTAGCTGAACACCTACACAGGTGTTAGTCTTTCAATTTCAAAGGGCACAATTCATGAATAATTTTGTGCTGTAATGTAACCATGGATCATGTAAAAGGACCTAGTTTAGCCCACATAGACTGCTGTTGTGCTCACTGTGTGAAGAGTTTTGATAAAGTGACCAAAGTATTGAGAAATTGTGACTGTAAAAAAAAAAAAAAAATGTAAACTAGAAATTTTATTTTGTGTGTTTCCCCCCAGCAGGTCTCATTTAGAGGATATGAGCAGTTTCTTGACCTTGCTCCAGGAGGGAACCCCATGATGGCGTTTGTTGCAGGAACGGCCCATCAATCGCTCCTGGTGGCTGATGACTCCATGGTGAATCCTGCGGGATCGGATGTGTTCCTCAGGAGCATTGATGATGAGATGAAACTTATTCAGAAACTTCAGTTATTCTAAATATGCTGTATCCTGTTTGAGCCATTTGGGCGTAGTTCAATGATCAGCCTGTTTTCTCTTAATACCTACTGTTGTTGAGTCTTAAAGGAATTGTATGGTTGCAAATGTTAGAGTACTGTGTTCATGCAGAATTCATAATGCTCTGTCAGAAAATTGGTATAACATTTCAAGTGTGAGAGGCATTTGGCTTGTGAATTTTAAAGAAGAAGAATAGTCTGCTTAGTTATTTGCAAATGAAATGTATATTTATGGAGATGTTTTCTGTATTGCCATTTGTGATTGTCTGTATGATTTTGAAAGTGTCTGATTAATCCAACAGATAAACAGACAGTAAATAATAAAATTAAAAATTGGATTCAATTATCTTTTTGCACTTGTTGGACATGCTATTGTTTGTAGCCTACTTATTATAACTATATATTACTGATCGGTAATACCATGATGTACATGTACCAATAGTATCAAACACTTGCAGTACAATGTAAATACTATGGTACATATACAGGCACATTTTTCTTTATTATCAAGTTTTCTGGAATAAAATGTCATACCTATTAGGTTTGGTAAGATCCGTCAACACGTGGATGAATCCTTAAAAAATCCCTAAAGGAAAGCTAATGTAATTCATTCCTTTTACTTTCCATTTCACTTCATTCCTTCGGAGGCATGTCCACTAGCATCTAATGTGATTCGTTGATCCTATTTTTGTTTCCAACTTGGGAGAAAATGTCCATCAGGGAATAAACCGACCATGTTTTGTTGACACTTTTCTCCACTCCCACTGCTTTCACTTGTCTGATGATGAAAGTTGCGAAACCGAAAGTTAACGGATCAATTGAACACGGGAAAATCACGTCAGAGTTTACAATGAACAGCCACAACATTCCTGCTTGTGTTTGGAAGGTGAAGGTGGAAGTGTTGAAGTGGTTTCTCGTCTGCACTGTTGCCTGCACCTGTGTGGGTGTGGTGTATATACAGTGGACACACATTTGGATGCTTAAGGCAGAACTGTCTGAAGTAAAGCAGCGGTTCAGGCCTCTGGAAACATCGGGAACAGAAGGTGGGATATGCTGCGATCCTGCCGTGTGCTGCGGGGTAGGTGAGTGCTTTCATTTATCTGCTATTTGAACCGCTTAACGTTGTCGTCTATTGTTTCACGAACAAATTTTACACATGCACCCTGCTTATATACCAAAGTATTTCTAAATAAACTTAGATTAAAATGTAAATCAGCCATGGTTTTATTATAGTAAAAGTGTAGTTAGCCTACTAAAGTTTTTTGGCAGATTGAGTAGGCTACCATTTGTATAACCACACTTTTACAACAAATACCATGGTTAAACTATGGTGTAGCAAAACCATGGTTAATTTGTAGTTGGTTTAACTATAATAGCCATGATTTTTTGGTTTTATTTGTAGTAAACCTATAATGTTTCGGTACTGATATATCAAAGTATTGTCATTGTTATAACATGGCATTTTAAAGCACATTGAAGTACGTTCACCATATGGATATGGTATTCATTCTGCATTATACAAATAAAAAATGTACTGTGGCAGAATTATGGTATGAAATGGCAATACTATACTTTTGAATACCATGGAACTACAGATCCAAAAGCATATATATATATATATATATATATATATATATATATATATATATATATATATATATATATATATATATATATATACCATGGTACCAAGCACGTGGTATATGGTAATAATCATGGAGTAGCCTATTATCTATCCTATATCAACAAACATTGATTACACCACAGTCATTTTTGCTTTATTTGTGCAACTGATTTCACTTCCTCATCTCAAACTGTTTTACAGAGATTATTACATTAACACATCTGATGGAATCAAACACAGACATTAGGACACCCTTCCAACAAATGTGAAATAAATAAATAAACTCATACCTGAATTCTCTCTCAAGCAAAAGCATTTTATTCAAAAGTTTCTTCTCGATATCCATCCTGTTAGTCATTCATCAAACACTGTTAATCCAAGTGAGTTTAGTGAGTTCTGCAACAACACAGTAAAACACTCTTCAAAAGTCTGGGATCAAACCTCTAACTATTAAACACAAATCATGACTTTCAGGTCAAGAAATAATGTTAATTACAAATAATAAAAGATTTATCAACTTTTAATGGGGGATTATAAAATGAACAAAAGTATTTACTACAAGGATTTGAAAAAAGAGAGACCCAAACGAGATTAAATACGCCTCCATAGAAGAAATGTTTATTGATTATTGGCTGCCGAAAGTGTGAAACCAAATACTGACCATAAGGTCAAGCAATTTGGCATATTATTGGGCCTGCGCAGTTCATTGTAATATGACAAAAGGTACTGTATGTGGACACCCCCTTCAAATGGGTCAGGCTATTCCAGTAATATCTGTGAGGACAATGACCACGAATTGTGTTTTTGGCTTTGTTGCAACAGTTTGGGAAGGATCCAATAGGGTTTTCCACAGAAGAATGTTTTCAAGGGAATTACTGGCATTGCAGAAACTCATGTCCAATGTAAATCATCTGAGATTCTCATGTCCAATGTAAATCATTTGAGATTCTCATGTCCAATGTAAATCATTTGAGATTCTCATGTCCAATGTAAATCATTTGAGATTTAGTATGTGATATCTAATTTCAAATATATTTTGTTATAAGGTAAGCTGTTATCACAGATTCCCTGAGAGACGGAAACATGAAGGGTGCCGAGACAAGAGAGATGTGACAGAACAGAAGAAACAGAGAAAGAGACGACAAAGTGAGTCACTTCAGTTACTCTCGCTTTCTCTGTCTGTCTTATACAGACAAACACACATTTTTTCTCTTATATCTTATGTGAATTGACCTTTCTTTTAGCAGAGCAGCACACATTTCTCCATCTTGTTCCCGTGTCCTCGCAGTCATACAGTGAGTAACACCCACAGTGTCTGTTAAAGGGAATAGATCAACCACAATAAAACACACTCTGACACCATTCCAATCCTGTTTGACTTCCTTCCTTCCATTGAACTCAAAAGCAGATCTAAATAAATCTCATGTGCTTCAGCAGATGCAAAAAAATAAATAATATCATAAATATTTTGATACATAATGTACTCACCCTCATGTCATTCCAAATCTGTATGACTTCTTTTCGATAGAAAGACAGACAGACAGACAGACAGACAGACAGACAGACAGACAGATAGATAGATAGATAGATAGATAGATAGATAGATAGATAGATAGATAGATAGATAGATAGATAGATAGATAGATAGATAGATAGATAGATAGATAGATAGATAGATAGATAGATAGATAGACAGACTGACAAATAGACAGACAGACTGACTGACATTGCTTTATTTGTGCAACTGATTTCACTTCCTCATCTCAAACTGTTTTACAGAGATTATTACATTAACACATCTGATGGAATCAAACACAGACATTAGGACACCCTTCCAACAAATGTGAAATAAATAAATAAACTCATACCTGAATTCTCTCTCAAGCAAAAGCATTTTATTCAAAAGTTTCTTCTCGATATCCATCCTGTTAGTCATTCATCAAACACTGTTAATCCAAGTGAGTTTAGTGAGTTCTGCAACAACACAGTAAAACACTCTTCAAAAGTCTGGGATCAAACCTCTAACTATTAAACACAAATCATGACTTTCAGGTCAAGAAATAATGTTAATTACAAATAATAAAAGATTTATCAACTTTTAATGGGGGATTATAAAATGAACAAAAGTATTTACTACAAGGATTTAAAAAAAGAGAGACCTAAACGAGACCTAATACTCCATCTTGTTCCCGTGTCCTCGCAGTCATACAGTGAGTGTAACACCCACACTGTCTGTTAAAGGGAATAGATCAACCACAATAAAACACACTCTGACACCATTCCAATCCTGTTTGACTTCCTTCCTTCCACTGAACTCAAAAGCAGATCTAAATAAATCTCATGTGCTTCAGCAGATGCAAAAAAATAAATAATATCATAAATATTTTGATACATAATGTACATACTTTACTCACCCTCATGTCATTCCAAATCTGTATGACTTCTTTTCGATAGATAGATTGACAGACAGACAGACAGACAGACAGACAAACAGACAGACACATAGACAGACAGACAGACAGACAGACAGACACATAGACAGACAGATAGACAGACAGACAGACAGACAGACAGACAGACACATAGACAGACAGATAGATAGATAGATAGATAGATAGATAGATAGACAGACAGACAGACAGACAGACAGACAGACAGACAGACACATAGACAGACAGATAGATAGACAGACAGACAGACACACACATAGACAGACAGATAGATAGACAGACAGACACATAGACAGA
>NC_138225.1:50836388-50878888 GCF_964197995.2 Scardinius erythrophthalmus
TTTTGATATTGTCATGATCAGCACTTCAGAATTTTCCATGGACACAATAGCCAAACAACAGAACGTTTTAGTACATTTTGTTCAAAGTGTTAGAATGTTCAGCCTAAAAGGAGAAGTAAGGTTTAGATGTTAGAATCATGGTTAGTTTAAAAGATAGTTTACTATCTTATCTATTAAAAGTCCATCACAATAGATAGAGATGTTGGAGATTGTTGTTTTTCTCTCATTTCTTCTCTGTGTTTTCTCAGATGATAATGACACCACCGTTCTGTCTTGGGCTCTAGGGCAGAGCCAAGGGGAGGGGCTTCGGGTGTCAGGTGATACAATAACGGTGGAGGCCAAGGGTACATACTTCATTTACAGTCAGGTTGGTGTTGTTTAGTACTGATACTACTGCATTATCAAAGTACAGACTTAATAGTTATCGTTCACCCCACAAAAAAATCAATAAATACCTCAACCGTACATGCTTGATGTGCAAGAACAACTGTCACTCGTTCTCACATGTCATTCAAGCGCTCCCTTTTATAATCACAAAAACAGCTGTCACTTATTTTAGTTAATCACAATCTCACAATCAATGAAGCTTTCTATATCGCACATAAATCATTTATTCACATCTCGTCTAGTTATAATGAGAGGATTCGCGAGCGTGCAGAACTCAGCACTGAACAAAAACTGAGCATTGAAATAAGTGACCAAAACACATAAAAAGTTTTATGTTTTTAGTTGAAAACGGTGGCGTGTAAACAGCCCCTCATTGGCCATTGCGCTCAAGAAATCAACAGATACGTTTGTGATTTGCTACGATTCCCAATCCTGCAACAACACGTAAATAGAAACCTTTGATGCTCTTCAGGGCACAAACACAGACACCCACTGGATCGCTTGCCAAATCTGTTTCGCCAATATGCTGTTAATCCGAAGAAGACTGATCCTAGACCAGCAGTTCTGCGCAGCTTTTCCCTGTAAAAGCAATCAGAAGCAGCAACAGGCCAGAGAAGGCTTGCTTACACACTCCGCCTATGCTTGCACCTGTAAATCTTTTTATTTTAATCGTTCTTGTTGCTTTCGTGCTATTTTAGATGAATGTTTGTTTTAAAGGAACACTCCGACTTTTTGGGACTTTAGCTTATTCACAGTATCCCCCAGAGTTAGATAAGTCCATACATACCTTTTTCATTTCTGTGCGTTCTGTAAGTGTTATTTGACGCACCCACCGCTAGCCTAGCTTAGCACAAAGACTGGATGTAAATGGATAAGGTAGCATACTAATCCCAATAAGTGACAAAATAATGCAAACATTTTCCTATTTACATGTTGTGATCTGTATAGTCACAGCGTGTACAAATAACAAGGCTATATGAGACAGAGACCATTTTTAATCGTATAAATACTGGGAACTATATTCTCACTAGGCGTAGGAGCACAGCTACTTGGGCGGAGTGATTAGCGCAGCACACGAGACGCCCTGTGGTGAGGAGCAGAGAGTTCGCTCAGAGCTGGAGTAATAGAGTCAGCAATTACTAGATAGTAAATTTATAGTTTACAATCATTCGCTGTATCTTGTCTTACAGCTTCCAAAGTTTGTAACTCCTCGTCTGTGTATTCTGGCTCAAAACTATATGGTTCTGGATCTTGGTTTGATACCCAGTAAAATTCCTCTGACAATTCCTCAAAGTCAGCCATGATCACTGGTCGCGTTCGCTACTAGCTAGTTAGTCACGTTTGTTTTGTTTACGGAACCATCAACAGGGCGTCTTGTGTGCTGCGCTAATCACTCCGCCCAAGTAGCTGTGCTCCTACGCCTAGTGAGAATATAGTTCCCAGTATTTATACGATTAAAAATGGTCTCTGTCTCATATAGCCTTGTTATTTGTACACGCTGTGACTATACAGATCACAACATGTAAATAGGAAAATGTTTGCATTATTTTGTCACTTATTGGGATTAGTATGCTACCTTATCCATTTACATCCAGTCTTTGTGCTAAGCTAGGCTAGCGGTGGGTGCGTCAAATAACACTTACAGAACGCACAGAAATGAAAAAGGTATGTATGGACTTATCTAACTCTGGGGGATACTGTGAATAAGCTAAAGTCCCAAAAAGTCGGAGTGTTCCTTTAAGATATTTGACCCTGGATCACATGTCGCACGGGTATATTTGTGGCAATATCCAACAATACATTGTATGGGTCAAAATTATTGATTTTTCTTTTATGCCAAATATCATTAGGATATTAAGTAAAGATCATGTTCCATGAAGATATTTTGTAAATTTCCTACCATAAATATATAAAACATTTATTTTTGTGAGTGAATGCAGCACAATCGCCAACATAAATGCACAACTTTAAAGGAGATTTTCTCAATATTTCGATTTTTTTGCACCCTCAGATTCCAGATTTCCAAATAGTTGTGTATCGGCCAAATATTGTCCTATCATAACAAGCCATACTTCAATGGAAAGCTGATTTATTCAAAATATTTACCTATGTGACTGGTTTTGTCATCCAGTGTCACATATTTTATTTTTAGATAGCCTAATTCTATATTCCGGGAGTCACGCAAATCATTTTATTTTCCCACAACCCCCACACACGAGTGACTCTTCCCCCCACACACACGAGTGACTCTCCACCCGCACACACACGTTCACCATCAAATCTTGTCCCGCGCTGCATTCTGTCTTACTCAATACAATAAATTACTTTAAGCATTTAGGTTTATTCTTTTGCTTGCCACAGGTGCTGTATAAAGATACCACCTGGTTGATGGGTCATGTGATCACGAAGAGGCTGAAAGGGGCGGAGACTAAGCTGATGAAGTGTTTAAAAAGCATGCCCAGTAACGTCAGCCAGCCTCTCAACACTTGCTACACTGCTGGTGAGTTATCAGGACAACAAAGTTCAAAAGTTAATTAACTTGCATTATTTATGCATCAGATAGGAGCGCTCAGGCTGTGTCCGAAATCGCCCCCTATACCCTTAAATAGGGCACTAGGGACAGCCATTTGTAGTGGTGTCTGAAACCATAGTGGACGTTATTGAGTGCACTAATTCAATCCCACAAAGCACCGCAATAACGAGTCTACAACCGATGTAGACTCAACGGCTAGAGAATACCCATAATGCACTGTCTAATTAATTCCTGCGACTGACCAGAAGATGGCGCCGCAGCTGAATCATCCATTTTCCAAACCGCTGGTCCTACAGCGTATATCATACAGTATAAATTCCTTTTTATTTGATTATTAAATTGTTTAATTAAGGTTTATTCATAGTTTTCATGACAGAGTTCAAGATAAATCTTTTCATTACTACTGGAGCTGCCAGTTTGCTAAGTTTCAAATTATTCTTAAACAGCAAGCACAAAAAAAAAACGGCAGCTCTTCCGGCGCACTCAGTGTCCGAATTCTCTCTATATTAGTGGAGTAATGTAGGGAATAATGGATGAGGGTTTAGGGGGTGATTTGGAACACAGGATCAGACTCTTTGAAGTTTGTACCTTTTAAATGAAAAAACCACCACGTTTTTGTTCTTTGTGCCAAAATAGAGATTCTGTCTATTGAGTTTGATGAGGGCAAGTGTAAATACTGTACCTTATCAATACACTGGTGGTAAGAGAGACTTGAACCATGTGAACAAAAAGACTTTGGGCACTATCAAACACCCGGCCTAATGCAGCGCCAGGCACGACAAAATGTTTTTTGCTAGTTTCAGCCTGACGCAGTTATCATTTTCATGTCCTGCACCACGTAGTTTAAATAGCAAATGCATTTGTGCACCCATGGGTGTGCTGGTCTGAAAACGAGGTGTGTGCAGGCTCATTGTTGGCAACTGAAATAGACTGCGTTGACCAATGCCACAATAAAGTCAATGGCGCAGTATTTTTTGTGTTATTTAAAGAGCGCGTACACTTTAACCTCGTGCACGAGCAAATTGCTTGCAAATTCTGCCATGCAAATAGCGAATCCGCCATGGCGCAAGACGAGTGCAACTGGCTCTTAAAGGGAATGGGAGATGAGACTCTGATTGGTTTATTGCACGTTACACCCAGAACACAGCCATTACTCATTAAGAGAATAGGGACAACCCTTTTAGACCATGCACCGGGAGCGCCGACCATTTTTCCCATCGTTAAACTAGCAAAAGTGGATTCAGACACACCCCAAGCGCACTAGTGCCGTGTGCTTTAGACCATGCGCTTAGATCGTTAAAATAGGGCCGTTAAAATAATGTCACTCCCTCAAATATGCTGAAAGATTAAACCATTATTTAAAAAAGGATAATGTCACTTCATAACAGTGTTAGAAAGAGGACCAATACTATATTTTAGAATATTTTAATTTGAATAAAACCATTGTTTTTTCAGGCACTGGTCAATTTTGATATTTTGACCTATTTTGAATCCACAACTTCCAGAACATCCAAAATACACACTTAAGTGTTTTTAATTCAACTTTTTCACACAAAATTTTAATGACAATATAGAAAAGCTTAAAAAAAAGCTTAGAAAAGCTTTAAAAGCTGTTTTCTCAAAATGAGTTTAATTCCACAGCAGTTACATTCACCAGACTTTACAGTTTTAGTCCTCTCTATATTCTGAACATTTCAAAAACATGATGAATTAATGATTTTTTTCTGGCTGTTGACAGCATTTTCTGAATCATGAAATGATAAGAAATCCTCCCTGTAAAAACCATTAGCTCTAATGTTTCAACAAAGGTTGCGTCTCAATCAGCTCTCTAGTTCAGGAGTCAGGGCACTGATCTCATTTGCAAAATCCTTGCAGTGCACTGAAACATTCGCTCCCTAAAAATTCCCACAATGCATTATGAAAACCAGGGAGCTTCGATGCTCACAATGCATCTAAATCAACTCCCTAGCTCCCTTCAGTATATCGTGTGCACTGGTAAGGGCAGTAAGGGCTCACTACACATTAGGACACTGATGATTGTATTTCTGGCTACATGACAACATCCTCATTGTGCAACATCACTACTGGTATATATGAACAACAGCAGAACTATTGTGTTAATGTTATTTAAAGTAGGCTACATTATGAGAAATACTTTGCTTGTTACATATTACTGCAACATTGCAGCTGTAAATAAATTATAATTGTTTTTTGAACATAATATATAGCTTTGACTAATCACTGGGGAAGTATGGTGATATCTTGAATTAAAGCATGTTCTGCAGTAATTAGCAACAGATGATGCGTTAATGTTGTGATGATTGGAGAAGTTAATGCTTGTTAATGCTTGATGAAGGTGAGATCTAAGTTCACACAAAAACCTTGAAATATTTGCAAAATATTTATGTTTCTGATTATGAAGTATGTGTTTCTGTCATAGGAATTTACTTCCTGGAGTCTGGATCGACCCTTCAGCTTTCTGTTCCCCGTAAATCAGCAGAGCTCATCCTCGCAGCTCACGCTACCTTCATGGGTCTCTTCAGCATATGACCTGTAAATCACGTTTAACTGGCAGAAACCTTTTCATCCTCTGCCTGCTAGTTTTAGTTCTATATGCAAGAATATTATAGTTTCATTCTCAATCTCAACCAACAGTAAACGTCCTGCGACTGCTTTTTAATGTGGTGAATGGGTGACATCTAGTGGACAGTTGATAGACTGGCAAGTTTAAAATGGTACTAACATATTATTATGGTATGACTATGGTTTGAATGTGGTATTGTGGTAATTCCATGTATTTTTGGAAATAACTGTAATATTTGTAAATATCATGTTGAATATGGCGCCATAATAATATGGTAATAATTCAGTAACATAGTATGAATCACAACGCCAAGGTATTATTATTTGTTACTATCTGATCTTATACTGTATAGGCTATTGTATGGTACCATGGTACTTCCCCTTCATTTTGATTTCAAAATAAATTATGTCTTGGTGACATAGGAACAACATACAACTGTCAATGAACATACAATAATAGTAATAATAACAATAATGATATACAACTATAATAACCCTTCATACAACACTTTTATTTTAGTTTACAAGTTTAACATAAAATAAATAAATAAACATAAATAAAGCATAAAAATAAGTTAATACATAGAGGACTGTTTTCTGTACACATGTGCAAACGCTGAAAATAAATAGTTTATCCTTAAATCAGACTTTATAATCTTCCCATCATCTGTTTCTAATGTCTTCTAATAATAAAGTTATTATTAGCCTATTATTTATTGCAACTTTATTTGGAAAAACAATATTTTCTCATACTTAACTATTTCTTCCACTGCAAATAAACATGTAAAATCAGGGATTTGTAACAATTTGCATTCAGTTTTTTCCCCCATTTTGTCTGATTTAAAATAGTTTCTACACCTTTTTTGTCAGTGTATGCAATGCAGTTTTCACTTCTCTCTACATATTGAGTAAGAAATATCTGTAGAAGTTCACTTCTCATAACAAAAATTTGTTCATTTGGAATGACCTGCAATATCATATACTTGAGTCATTCAGATTCAGGGTGTTGAGTATGTTATTATTTACTCTTTCTTGTTAATGAATATAAATCTCAAACAATTCACTCTTTCATAGACAGACAGCTTGATAGACAGATAGATAGATAGATAGATAGATAGATAGATAGATAGATAGATAGATAGATAGATAGATAGATAGATAGATAGATAGATAGATAGATAGATAGATAGATAGATAGATAGATAGATAGATATTTACGAGGTGTGTTCAAGTCACTTTCGTCGGAGCAAGATGGCGCCGGTGTATGGAGCTGCAGGGTTCCCACACCTTTGTCAACTTCAAATTCAAGGACCTTTCAAGGACTTTCCAGGTCCAATACCCTCAAATCCAAGGACTTAATGTGGGGACACATTTGTTGTTTCCAAGGGGGTACCATGGTAGTTTCATGCGCGCGTGAACGTCATGGCAACGTACAACACAAGTAGACTAGCTCATGCGGAAAAACTTAACGTATCCAGGGTTTTTCCTGGCTCAAAATGAGGCGGAGGTGGTAAAATCCTAATAAGGTGTCCTTACTCTAGGGGGGTCCGGTGAAGGGGCCCCGTAAGAAAATTTTGTACATTTTAAAGATAAATTCATTAATCTGGTGCACTTTGAGTCACCCGAATCCACTGTTAAAAATAAATAATCCACGCGCAAACCGCCGATTTTCTTTGATTTAGATATCTGCATCTGATCATCACATTACAATTGTTCAAATTCTCAGTGTTAAGCATGATAATATGGTAACATCACACTGAAGTAGGCTGATTAAAAATTAACATTTATTTAAAATAAAAGTTTTTCTTTTGGTAAAATTACATTTCCTTAATAGCCTAAACAGAGGCTTTACTCCCTTCAAACTTAAAGGGGTGATGAACTGAGAAATCAAATTTTCCTTGAGCTTTTGACATATAAGAGGTCATCATATTATAAGAATATCCTGTAAGTTTCAGAACTGAAAACGTCCTTGTTAGTCCAATAAAAGCTTTTATTGACACCAGGCTCAGCAAACGACTCGTTTTTCAAAGTGGGGAACAATGACGTCAAAGAGGATAAAACACCGCCTCCACAAAAGAAGATCAACGCCTACTTCAACACGGCCTGTTTAGCCCCGCCCACCGATTCGCGCATTACAGGCATAGCTAAATAACATAGCCTACCTCGTGATGACATGACAAACGGAATCGAGCGACTGAGCAATAAACATCAAACATGCCGTTTACAAAATATTGTGCAGTGCCTGGTTGTGGAAAAAGACAGTCGCTGCATAAGCTTCCTCTGGATTCCAATAGGAATGCATGGCTAAACTTTATTTTTAATGACGTTCCAGCTGATGTGGGTAAAACATTGTCCGTTTGTTCGCTTCATTTCACTGAGGATTGTTTTGTAAACAAGACACAGGTCGAGACTGGATTTGCAGACCGATTAAGATTAAAAAACGGTGCTGTGCCTTCTATATTGGATCCGACAGGAATGGTGCAACACACTTATGTAAGTAAAATTTTTATTTAAAAAATAAAAATAATCTGATAGGCTAGTATTGCATTGTTACAGATCGTTTGATATCTAATATTTATGTGTACGTGTCTAATCAGTCACAGAAGAGTCCAACTATGAAGGATGTAGCTTGTCAAACAGAATTTAATTTAACATCACAGGGCACACAGCTGGCTTTTGGAACCTTAGGACCTAAATTCAGAAGCAAAGGTTTGTGTTTATATCTGTACACTTGTCACTCATGTGAGTAGCATCTCTGTCAACTCAACTTATTATAAAATTTTTAAACACAAATCTGCCTATAAAGGTTTGTTTTTATACAAAAAAAAAAGTCTTTATTGGTGGCAATGGTCAGACATTTTAATGTATAATGTGGCATTGTACATTGTATTATTTAAAGTCGTGTTAATGGTTGATTGGTTGTATTTTTTCTGACATTTCACATATAGGCTTGTTTTTAAATGTTGAAGTTAATGTTTTTAGTACATAACATATGTATAAATAATAAATATTTTTTAAATTCTTGTATTTATTTTTATAGGAACACAGACAGAGGTGTCATGTAAAAGTGAAGGTGCTCCATTCACAACTTCAACACCTTTGAAGGATTTTAGGCCAGCAAAAAAAGCTTGTCTAGAACTGGAGGAGGAGAAAAGTGTTTCTTTTGAAGTCTTTGATAGCCAGGACACAACATATGAGCCAGCTGAGTCTGTCACGACTGTCACAGAGTCATCACAACTTCTGTAAGTGGATTTTATCTTCTTTATTCTCGTTATAGCCTGTTTAAGAAATCACATAACTTTGTTGGAATGTAATTAGTTTTTTTCTTTCGTTTGAAGATGTACATCGATAGAGCAGGATACAAAATACATTGTATTTGAAAAGTGCCTCCTGCAACTTTTTGAAATCTGCCCAGTGTGCACGAGATGCTGTGACGTTCGGCCTCGAAGAAAAGGTTCTTTTGTTGCAATTGATCAATTGTGCCCACATTGTCAATACTTTAGAAAATGGCAAAGCCAACCTGTTGTTGGCAGCACACCTTTGGGCAACCTCCAATTATCTGCTGCCATATACTTCACTGGCGCATCCTTCTTTAAATTACAAAAGGTACTTGGAAAGGAAATACTGAAATTCGCTAATATAATTAATGGATTAAATACAAAAATGTTTTGTATATGACTTAGGTATTCAACGCAATGCATGTCAAGATGATTACACACAGAACTTTTCGAAAGCATGCCAGCATGTATCTGGAACCTGCAATAATCTATACGTGGAAGAAAGAACAAGAAGAAGTCTTGCGCCAGCTAAGCCAGGGGGACAAAGTGATAGCGGGTGGTGATATGAGAGCGGACTCACCAGGTAAAATAATAATTGTTAGCTGTGTAGATTAATTAAATTTGTATGTACTGTGGTCAGTCTTTTTTTTTTTTTATCGTATCATTTATTATGACCATATATATTAGGCCACTCAGCAAAGTATGGTGCATATACCTTAATGGACCTTGCGAGCAACATCATTTTGGACATACAGCTAGTGCAGGTGAGTACCAATACATCAATTAACTAATTTCAACTGCACTAACTACATATAACATTTGCTGCTTGTATGTACTTTACTTTGGTAAACACCCCCCCCCCCCCCAAATAGAGCAATGAGGTAGCAGGAAGTTACCATATGGAAAAGGAGGGATTAAAACGAAGCCTTGAACATCTAGAGGCACATGGTGTGAAGCTTGAATGCATTGTTACAGATAGACACCCACAGATCCAAAAATTTTTGAGGGAAATAAACATACCACAGTTCTACGATGTCTGGCATCTGGAGAAAGGTACCTTTTCTCCTTTATTGTAAATGTTGATTTTACTTGTAATTCCCTTATGTTCAATGATGATGTGATTATTTCCAGAGTACACGTGATATTGTAAATACTAATTTATTCAGGCTTGTCTAAGAAGTTGGAAAAAATCAGCAAAGATAAGGACTGTGAAGTAGTGAAAAAGTGGCAGCATAGCATTAAAAATCACGTCTACTGGACTGCAGCTACTTCAAAAACACCTGTGGAGCGGGTAGCAAAATGGAAGTCCATGGTAAACCATATTCAAGACATTCACGTACATGACAACCCATCATACCCCCAGTGCGACCATGAAATCCGTGAATCGACTGATCGCAGCAAATGGTTCCAACCAGGTGACCACATTACATTTATTTGTTTCAAATTGACAAAATATATTGCTTATCGTTTGTAAATGTACAGAACATTTTTACTTTCATAAATATGTTGGTAAGTGTCCTTGTTACACCTGTTACATAGTAATCACAGTAAATGATGCATGATTACATGCAACTAACCCTAAAACACCCTAATCCTACCATTACCCTATAGTAGGAACATGTAGTTAATTTATATTACTCAGTAGTATTACACTGTAACACGGACACCTAAAATTAAAGTGTACCGGTAACCAATTTTTTTTTATACAATTGTAATTGTTTGTTATTTGGTTACAGGAACCAAAGCACTATGTACTGTAGAAAAGATTCTTACAAACAAGAGAATGATGAAAGATATCGAGAAACTCAGTCCTCACTATCAAACTTCGTCTTTGGAATCTTTTCACAGTGTCATTTTACGTTTTGCACCCAAAAATGTGGTTTATCCTTACCTTGGAATGTTGTGCAGGTATGTTTTAAATTAATATGATTAAAACCTCTATAATGATGTCTTTAATAACTTTGTTGATGTATTTAGTTGTTTTTATTTCAGACTTTATTTGGCAGGTATGCATTTCAACGAGAACTCAAATCGTCCTCAGGCTAAAACATTGACTGGAAAGCCAATGTATAGGCTTTTGTTTCCCAAAGCCAAAAAAGGAATATACTCCATGAGGCCATTAAAATCACAGGCAACATACTGTAAGTTAAACAAATTTATTGTTGTTCACAATAACGTAAATAAAAAATTCAAATCAATAAATAACATGCATAATATCTATTGTGCAATTATTTTTTTCAAGGCTATGTCATCAATTTGATGACATTCCTTTTTGAAAAGGTAATCCCAGACCCTCTTCCCTACATGGAGGAGATACACAAACTAAATGTCCCTGAAACACTCTCTGCCCAGTATGACAGACCCTCCATGGAAGAGGCCATCGCAAGGCATGTATCACGGTTCAATCAAGGGGAGGTCTGAATCCTACGTAGCTGCCTCCAGCGTCTGGAAACTCTTGGCGTATGCGCAGGACAACACAAGACGGGATAACAACCCTGATCTTCCTGCCCAGATAGCCCCAGCACCAGCTCACAAAGGTCCTGTACGCTAAGTGCCTGTAGCGCCTAATGTGAAAGACATTGACAAAATGAGATAAATTGCTTTACCTGCTATTATTGTGAATTGATGACAAATGTTGTCATTACATCTATTGTATTGAATTTGAAAAAAAAAAAACATAAAAACAATCAAACTGTTTTTGTTAAAATAGTGTTTTCACTGAAACATACTGTTGTTATGAAATTTACTGAAACATACTGAAATTTACTTAAATTCTATTCTAATGTAATGACTGCTTTACAAAATAGTTATTGTATTACAAAGTGAATTATAAAGACTTTTTTGACATTACACAAATCTTACTGTTCTATTCCTCTGAGTCTCAAGGCGCCATAATCAGCTCTGTAAACATTAAGTGCGTTCTGCAGAGAATACACATTAAGGCACACTGGTTCAAAGCCTGGGTGATGGGTCATGCATGTAAGTATGTCTGGTACCTGGTTAATCCTTGTAACAATCTACAATACAAGAACACTTTAATTCTCTCTCTCTCTCTCTCTCTCTCTCTCTCTCTCTCTCTCTATATATATATATATATATATATATATATATATATATATATATAATTAAAAACATTCACATAAATATAAGTAAACATAAACATTGTGTGTCTTGTACTTACCTGAGGAATCTCCAAGCAGCATATATTTTCTCTTTCAGTTGGCATAACAGCACAGTTTGCACAGTTACACCTACAGATTATTGAAAAAAGACATGCATGTTTTACACCTCACTGACCATGTTGAACGAAAAACTAAGGTACAACATTCGACAAACTATGTTTTATTCATTAATAATTCATTAACACGAAACAGTAATTTAACCATTATTTATAATATATATCAGTGGTAAGTACAAGTACATATACCTGATTTGTCACAACCATAACGTATTACGATTATTTATGCATAATTGTTTTTTCATTATTGGTACATTTTTAGCGCAATTTTCCACCGGACAAATTGCGATTGTTAACTCATGATTTCTGTTCTGTCTGTGCGCACCAAATCTTGCACTTCTATCTCCTCCTCAACCAGACCACCTAGAGACTTCGGGTTTTCGGCATTATGTTAAGGAAGGTCTAATCTCGGGAACGCACAAAAAAAATCCAGGAAAAGATTTACTATCTCTTAGTGTTGTGATCCCATGAGGTGAGAAAATTGCGCTAAAACACTCACTGAGTTTTTATTACTTGTTTAATTTTGACAAAAGACTTTCACTATCATATTCGCTTACACTATAATATCAAATTATAAAAACCTTAAAGATACATTAGAAGTAGCATAAACAACTTACCACGCTGTCACAGGCTGAAGTATCCGTTGCATTTGAGGTGTTGTTGGTTCATTGTCCTGCGATTCGGGATCAGACTCTGGGTCGAACATGTATGGGCGAATCATTCCGGTTGCCATTTTACAACGTTGGAAGTTTTCAAAACAATTTCCCCCACGTGCACTGACGAGTGAGTTGAAACTTATTATAATATGCAAAACTGTTATCCACTCACAGCAGTGGGCGTTTACTTCCAAGTCTTCAATGCGACACGCCCATAAAAACCGAGCGTTTTTGAGCTAGGCTCAAAACTAGGGTCGAAAATAGCCTATTACTTATTCATTTTGATGTTTTTGAATGTAAAAACCAAGCGAACGTCATAAGTTGACCTCAGACAACAATATAAAAAATTTTAAAAAGCCAGTTCATGACCCCTTTAAATTGTCAATGTTTCATTACATCACTGTTTGAAAACACTATTTTTTGTACCTTTTATAAAGGACATTTTTCCCCTAATTTTATTAAATGTAGGCCTATGCTCCATCTTTCATTTCAAATTCTTAAATTTGATCAATATATTCAATTAAAATAGTAAGAAAGGCTGTTACCAATCAAATTAAATAATTGACATTGAAAAATTATAACTGTTTTAAAGGTGCTGTATGTAACTTTTTTTATAAAATGAATCCTTTTTTTATTGCCCGTCTGTGAAGGGGTTGTAATCACACATTACATTGATCCACTTTTCGTGTTTTGCTATTACCTCTGAAGGCCAGTATTCCTATTTTTATGTGAAGTCTCCGGGTCGGATTTTCTGCGAAATCCACCGGATGTGACGTGCATGCGCGCTCCCGAGCCTACAGTCTATTGCAACTGCACTGCAGCTAACGACATGGAGTCTGATAACACCAAAAAACGACCTGCCTCCAGCACAACACAGACTCCAACACAAACTCCCAAAAAAAAAAAAAAAAAAAAAAAAAAATATATATATATATATATATATATATATATATATATATATATATATATATATATATATATATATATATATATATATATATATCTGCTGAAGCTCGTCAGGCCAAACGTCAATCGGATCGACTCAGGACGAAAACACGGATCAACATCGGCAGAGCGTTTGAATTGTGGAGAGACCTCCGTTTTGAAATAGCAAGGTAAAATATAACATACATAAGACATGAAATGAATACAAAAGACTGTTCCATGATAACAAAAAGCAGGTGCTTTAGGATGTAACTTTTATTTTATGTTCTAGATCTACTGTCTAACGTCACTCATCCCACTACTATCATATTGTTTATAATACACATTTCCAGACATGTTCAGTACAGTAATATTACTTACTGTCTTATTGTTACACTGAAATTGTCCAGTCTAGTTGACTAACCGTTTTCGTTTTCATTCATTGACCTTATATTGACATTGCTGATTGTGAAAGATACACAAATAGTTAGTAAAATAATGCTAGATAACACCACATGTCGGCAAAATACAGTCAATGTAACGTTATCATGGTACGAGCATGGAGCATTAGTTCTACGTCAAGCTGATAAAAGTAGCCTATTATGGTAATGTTGCAGTGGGAGTTTACATGAGTTTCCAGCATGTTGTGTGATGCTTTCTCCGTTGTGTTGAAAAGTGTGGCCGCCGGTAGTGAGTTCGCGCTCTTGAGTTTGAGCACGCGCACGAGCACTGTTGTTGCAATCTGAAACATCACCGCTAGAGGCCGCTGGATCCTACATACAGCACCTTTAAATTAGATTATTTAAAATATTTTTGAATATACAAATAAGAAATGTTGAAAAGAATGATACTTTATGAAACTAAACTGCCAGTAGTAGTTAAAACTGCCGTCTTAATGAGTGAGTCATTGAGTCATTCATTCAAACGATTCGTTCAAACGGCTGATGTATTCAGAATGAGGCAGTTTATGACATAGACATAATAAATACATAGACGCCCTATTGGCCGCTGGATCGTACACGGCGCCGCCATACTGCGGAGGGCAACTTTCCCATACCTCTCATAACGAGAATTGAGAAAAATGCCTATTTCTTGTGCTGCTTGGGGATTTACAAATCGCCACACAATTGAAAACAGGTCTCAGGGAATTACCTTTCACAAGCAAAACTGAAAATTTGTTTCTGGTTGTATTTCATTTACTATTTTTATTTTCAGAGGAGAAAGGCCGCGAAATTTAAAAATACTATACTGTTACTGTGTCACGAAATGTAGTTTTAAGAGTTTTCCAGTCGACAATGAAGTTGTTTAAAGCTCAAATCTGTGGTTTATTTATAAAGATAGCGCCTTTTTAAAAATGTTATCTGACGGTTTCGGAGTTGTGAGATCCAGGGATCACCGGGCGCTCAGCGCTCACGTACCCCGCAGAGAACAGCTTTGCCTCGGCTATAGTGCCGTTCTGACGTTCGCTCCTGTCAGGCTAGTGAGAATAATTCGTCTTGTGTATATCTAACGGGCAATCTTTGGTTTAATTAATCTATAATTTGTTCCTTGGCAGATTGTTGTGGCTGAGGGCAAAGTGAAGTTTCATAACTTTATTTAGGCTTATTTAACTTTAACGGTGTAGCCTGCTGTATGTTTGACTGAATCGTTTACTTTATTTCTTGACTTGTATAGCTTCTTTTACCTTTTAAAAACTGAAATTTAACAAAAAGAGACAGGGTTGCGTCATTTTATTTTATATAGCCTATGTAATAATATTTTAAAATGTATAAATTTACATTATTTATTATTGTTATTATAATAATATACCACTTGCGATTATCAATCTATTATAGTTATGCTGTTAAATTATTTTACTATTCATTGTATCATTATTTTTTATATTCTGTAATTGATATTTCATATTCTAGTGCTATTATTATAGTATTATACATAAACTATATGCTATTATCAATATATTATTATTATTATATTAGTACTTATGATATTATATAATTATACTTTTCCTTACTATTTTATTTGCTGTATACTGTTTGTTTATTTTATTGACTAAACTATTTACTATTAGCCTACCTCTCACTTTAGCTTATATTTACTTTGCATTGCACTGTAGTTGTACCATGTGTATTACCATAAAGGATCCATCAGTTATCTTTGTTATTGCTAAAATCGGGTCAATGACAGAATATGCTTTTCCCACAATAAGAAAAATTTATTTAATTTAATGTGAAAATTAAATTATATCTCAGTATGCGGGTGTTCACAATTCTTATCCAAGAATGAAAAGCCAAATACATGACAAGCCTGAGCTTTGGCCATTCCTTATTAAAAAATATATTATAAGTCTAACTATCGAGAGTTTAAATAACTACAGATGGAACTTTTTGTACACCACATACAAACCACGCGAAATCGGTTGATAAATGTAATTTTTTTTTAGTTTTTTTTATACAGAAAAACCGCAGCTCACCTGTTTACTTGCATTTGATTACAGCGCAGTCTTGCCCTCCGCAAAATGGCGGACGCGTTGACGTATCGCAGCAACGTTCCAAAGCGGTCAATAGGGCGTCTATGTATTTATTATGTCTATGGTTTATGAATGGGTAATTGAATCTTTAACTCAACAGATTCATTCAAAACGCTGAATCATTCAGTAATGCAACAAGTGTTGCTGTGAGATGCGCGATGGTGCGTGATCTTTGTTTGGAACTATTTTCGTTCATTGCATTTTACCGTGATGAGAGTTCCGTGTTTTTATTAAACTCAACACATTAATGATTTATCTGTCATCCACCTTCGATTAAGTGGAAGGGAATGTTTGTATTGGCCCGCCCGACCCGCGGATTAGCCGCGATCCGCGCAGCACTATACGTTTTGAGAATGGACACAAGTGGTAACAGCGACAGAACCATTACGGTGGAAAAAGTGCATCTGACTATCGAAATAAATTCAAGCACTTTCAAGGACCTGTCTCTATGTATGTTTATTTTCAAAAACTTTCCAGGGCCTTGAAAATATTTTTTTCAGATTCACAAACTTTCAAGGATTTCAAGGACCCGTGGGAACTGGTAAGTCCCGCCCCTTCCGTAAAACCCCGCTGGACCTCAAAGTTGAAAAACCGTCAATGCAAGTGAATGGGAGAAAATAATTATTTTCTGGTCCCGTTTGAATTGTGCCATGAATGTGAACATATGTTGTCTGTGAATTTTTTATATAATTTTTCATGTTACGAGTTTGACAGTATATGGTATTATTCTTCGGCTAGCAGTTGTGGAAAAGACATAACGAGAAAGACTACATGTCGCCTATGTGACGTCACCCCATAAAGTTGACTTACCCGTGGTTTTCGCCAACTTCAACGATTTTGTCCTCTCCCTGAAAGAAGGAGGTGAAGTGCACCAAAGACACAGCCATGTTTAGCGGGATCCGTGAGCTAGTGTCCGTGTGCTAGTGGTGTTGACGTTTCAAACGCGTCGAGAATTGTAGTCCACAAAGTGCTCTCACACAAAGTCTAACCGTATCAAACTTCTACCCGCTAAATTGTATCATTCTTTACACGAAAAGTTATATAAAAAATTCACAGACAACATATGTTCACATTCATGGCACAATTCACTTGCATTGACGGTTTTTCAACTTTGAGGTCCAGCGGGGTTTTGCGGAAGGGGCGGGACTTACCAGCTCTATACAGCTCAAAAGGACAGGACAAAGACATAAGGTGTGCGTTACTTTTTTATTTTCTTAATTAATTTATGAAAACTTGCAAACTTGCACTGCAAACTTTATCGTTGCATATTATATTGTTAAATTATAATGCCATCATATTCTGTGCAGGCAGTTAGCTTACTTCGCTGTAAATAGAAAAGCCTGTTAATATACCTTTAAGTATTGGTATTCCGCCATGTTTCTCACTGACACGCCCTCAACTCGTTAAGATCGGGGCTTAAAGAAAATCCCGAGTTTACACTCGTATTTACGACATTGTGGTGTGGTGGCGTTCTTGTGAGTTCAACTCGTGAATAGCCTACGATCTTTACGAGATGACTTGATCACAGATAGTCTCTCATGCAATTACATTGCTTCGTCTGTTCTATCTTCTCTGAACTCTCCGCCTGTTTCTGTGTGATTTGCCCTTTAAGCTTTTCCCATCATTGCTCAGATAACCTCCCTGACCTGACAAAAAAATTGAATGTGCACAGTCATATATATTTTCTGACTATTGTTCATTAATCATTAGGATTACATTGTGTGCCAGCGACCCGGAAACTCTTTGGTCCAACCAAAATACATCCAAACAAATCCAAATCAGATGTAGGTACAGTGGCCCCAAAAAGTCTTGGACACTTAAAAAACAAAATTAGAAAATTAGAAAACAAAATGTCAAATGTAGCATTAATTTTAAAGAGAGAAAAAGGTTTTGGACCCTTTCTGGTTGAAGACTTGAGTGAATTAGACAGGAACTGACATCATCCACACTGTAAAAAAAGTGAAATGACTATGTAATTTATATAAAGAGCTTATTTATATCGGTATGATTATAATGGTTTCTGATTTATACCTGTTTTGTTCATTTTGTCTAAAAGCAAACATTCCCCATAGACAACATTTTTAAAAAGTTGTCCAGGAAGCTATATGTCATCAGTGCTCTGTGTGTGTGTGTGTGTGTGTGTGTGTGTGTGTGTGTGTGTGTGTGTGTGTGTGTGTGTGTGTGTGTGTGTGTGTGTGTGTGCTCATACAGTAGCTCAGACTTCCTCACCACTTGTTCCTGCACACAGAGGTCAGGAAGGCCTTCACTCAGAGGAATAAAACACAAGAGAGCGGACAGAATGGGAATGAAAGGCTGCCTCTTCCTCCCATTTTTGTGGGTGGCACTCGGAGTAACCTTTATTGTCTGGCAGGGTCAGGTTTGTGGTTGCTGATGTAATATTACACACACACACACACGCACCCTGGCCGCCGCTATACAGCTCCTGACAGGATGACTGTGTTTGTCATTACTCAGAGGAGTTTAGATTACAGGAAAGCACTCGCTCAGACACTGACCACACCATTCAGTGCAATGATGTAACAGCCTGTTTTTGGACATGGCACCACAGTACTTGTGTTTACATTCTTTGTTTTTTCATCAGTTTTTTGGACATCATTGTACTAACATGTTTATTACTCATCAATAACACCATGTTTTTTGGAGATAATACTGTGGTAATAAAGACTTCTAGTCATGTGGCAGTCTCATGGGTTCACTTAAAGTACACAGCAAAATAATAATTCCAACTTAGATTAAGTGAGTTCATGTTTAAAACAAGAAAACAAGACAAAAAATATTTTTTATATGCATATAGTTGGCTACCATGGTACTATTTTTTTGTGGAAATTTACTATGGTAATAATCTATTTAAATCTATTCTACGAATATGTATTTTCTGTAAAGCTGCTTCTAAACGATGTGTATTGTGAAAAGCGCTATACAGATAAATGTGAATTGAATTAATAATAATAATAATCTATTTATGAGATTGTAATAAGTTCTTCTTGAGGCAAAGTTGCATTTTTGATGAAGTCGTTTTGCAAACTACAGCAGAGCGTGAGACTTGTTTCATTTTCTCTACAGCATTGACTGTGTCTGATGCACCTGCAACAACCCAGGTGTGTGTGCAAGCTGTTTATCTGTTTGCATGCTTTGCTTTCTTTCTCGTTGTCTCGCCCTCTTTCTCTCACACACACAGTAATCAAGAGCACTAAGTATAGGGTGACCCAGATGGAGCATGTTGACATTCATACCCACTTCCACACATACAGTAAATGTGGGATGTGCTGATAAATGGTCGTGGCCCTGGTGCATTTCCCACAGAGAGACGTGTCAGATATTTTTGCAGTTCTAGCACTCAGCAGAAAAGCACACAATAGAGAGACGCAGGGGGAGAGGTGAATGTGGTACACACAATTATTCATCAGACGCTTCCTCTCTTTGACTCAATCACTCAAGGGTCCGTGTTTTTCCACGACTTCTGAGCACAGATCTAAATTAAAATACTCAAACATCCTGTAGGACAGAAGAACAATCTCATATTTATCACATCTCATATCTCATACAAGAACAATCTCTTTAATATCTCGGTTGTTTCTTTCTGACAGAAGTGAGATTAAGAAACCTGAAGTGTACCACCGGCGGTACTCTTTGAAGGCAACCGTTGAGCAATAAAACTGTCTTCATGTGGAGATGGCAAAAACCTTCAAGTAAAACCAATGAGACAATAAACAGTGACACTACCTTCAAATCTACACTAGGTGGCGACTTTGCACTAGTTCTTACTCTCTCTCTCTCTCTCTCTCTCTCTCTCTCTCTCTCTCTCTCTCTCTCTCTCTCTCTCTCTCTCTCACACACACACACACACACACACACACACACACACACACACACACACACACACACACAATGCCTCTCTTGGGTTCAGAGCTAAAGATAAATTATTCCTCTGCTCTTGTCCTCTCTCTCTAAGGATTGTGGTCTGAAGTCCAATCCAATAGAAGCGATGGCAGCCATATTTGAGTGTGTGTCCTGAAGGATAAACAAACTACAGTATAGCAAAGGAAAAGAAGATGGATGCAAGAAGTTACAGAGGCACTTTGGGTTTGGGCACAAACTCTAATATGTTTCGATCACATGTTTCTGAAGAAAATATGAGTGGTGCTTACAAATGCAAAACTCGCCAGGGTGTGGTTGAACTGGTTCATTCAAAAGAGCCCACTTCATGTCTCTAGGATATTTCTAAGGTCCTTCCTTGAGTGTTAAACTAATGGATTTTTTTAGCCCATTTTATCATCTGCCAGATGAAAAAGTAACAGCACACATGGTGCATGGTGAGTTATGTGCCGAAGGGTTCGAAAATACTTGAGCGAACCAATTACAGCGACGACCCCACAGAAGACACAGAAAGACACTAAAAAGGACATAAAACTCCCCAGTATTATTGTTTATCGTTACTTGGCAACATTTTTGTACGTCATATGTTTATGCTTTGTTTCTGGGAACTGAGCCATCTGTTTCCAATAAGTGTTCTGTGAAATATTTTGGATAGAAATGTCAATCGAGAAAGAGAAGTGTGTGTGTGCATGTATGTATATATGTATGGAATAGGGTTTAATGTATATAAACATCTGTTTATTATTGTGGCATGCTAATTCTGTTCCAAAACCTAGTGAGCAGCCTATAGCAGCATACTAACTGAAATGGCACTCATAAGTTACTTTAATGGAAAATAATCCATAACAGTTTTGCATTAGCATGTTGCTATATTGCCAGTGGCATAGCCTAATTAGCAAAAAAACATATTTTGTTTTGATATTTTATGGTTTGCAAATTCCTCCATGCATTCCTTATGCAAGACATAAGTATATTTAGACCAAGCGTAGCCAGACATGTAATCTGTCCTAGATGTGTTTATAACACAAAGACTAATCCAAAAGGTAGGTAGCATAAATATGCTGCCTTCTAATACCTTCTTTTGGCCAGTTTCTAAGATCGTATCTTTCATGGAGAAGGTAATCCCAAAATGCACTGCAACAAGCTTAGTGGAAAAAATCCATCCAAGACGGGTGATATAGTGGAGACATTCTTCAAATGTAGGCTATGTGGCAAAGAATAACCAACCCATCAAAGCCCTGATATACTACTTCAAGCTAAATTGAAGAACTGGTGTGACATTATTTTGAACAAAATGACGTTTTTTTGTCCATTTCAGGAGTTCGAAACAGCTTTCCAATGCAAACTTTGCGGCTGTAAACTACCATTAATCTTTGACAGTTACGTAACAGGTAGGTGTGGCTCTGAGGCTCCGCCATCTTTGATGAAAACTTCTCTGGTTCACTTCTTCTGTTCAGTCCATCAAGGTCAGACATGGATAAAACAATGGAGAGATTAAAGTTGTAATTGTAATTGAAAGTGACACTGTTTAATACTGTAAAGCTGCTTGCTTTACAACAGTCTATAAAGTGCAATATAAATAAACAAGACCTGACTGGAGTGCCAAATTGCAGAGATGGTGTAAACATACATCGCTGTGATCAACTGCTTTCTTAACTGCTGTTTTCTCACTTGTGATATTTGTTATTGAGAAGAAAGTGTGCTCGAGTATTTTTAACTTATTTCCCCCCCTAAGTAAAGTGTATCAGGGCCTTTAGACACCCTCTTACACTCATGCACATAATTAGTCCTAATTACACTATTCAATGTTATATACTGCCAACTTGAGTTGTTGGCTTTGACTGAAACACAGGTCAACACTTGCAAATTCACTCATCTCTCTGCACTTGCACATCTATTGAATATCATGCAGGGCCGTTTGAAGAGTTTTGGGGGCCCCAAGCAAAATGGACATGGAGGCCCCCCCCCCCCAATAAAAAACATATTATAATATGTAACCATATTCCGTCCGTTCGGGAAAAAAAGTTGCACTAACTGTTTGTTAAAAGCAGCATTTGCCGTCAGGCAGGTAGCTAACATAAACATATTTTTTCTAGCCTACCTGCTGCAAAATTACACCATTTGTACAAGACAAGCGGAGCTATTTTATCCAGTGTAATTTATCACTTACCACTAGGGCTGTAACAAAATTCACGGTTCAGTTCAATACGATACACTTGTGTTACGGTTTGCTACGTTTTCGATACAGCAAAAAGAAAGAAATGCCAGAGAAATTTCCTTAATTTAGGCTATTTATTTTTCTTCTTTTTTAATTAAAACTAGCATCATAAAATATTATTTCTTTTTACTTTGAGCAATTCTGGAGCTATAATTGACTCTTCTTAGGAGCATATAAAACAAAACAGCTCCTTGGAAAAAATTAAATGTAATATTGTAGTAGTTATAAACAAATGTTTATTTTAGTTAAGATTGACATTTGAGGGCATTGTATTCATAATGTCAAAATAAAACCGATGTAATGTTACTTGAAGGCCTTATAGCCTACTATTCCTGCCAAACTATGTGAATGTTTCTCACTAGATCTCGCAGCGATGTTATTACTTCTGTGGCGAATTCAAATGCTTTCTTTAGCCTACTGAATCTCTTACTAGCGCTGTGTAGTAACAGTGTCGCATGATCACGATCGGCGCTGAACTGGTCTAAACTGATAAATAACGGTCCGTCAACCACACAATAACGAGTAGCTCAGTTTCGTTCCGCTTAAATTACGTTTGCCATTTGATGTTGGGCAATGTTGTGGTCGCGCCGGCGTCTCTACATTATGAGCGCGCTTGCGACGTGCAACGCACCTACATTTGAAATAACCAGTCTATGGAAATAACGAAATTTTGGTCGGCAGGAAAAATTATCCAACGAACCGTTCGGTTTGAAAATGCGTATCGAACACCGAACCGAAAGCCTCGTACGTACCGAACGGTTCAATACGAATACGTGTATCGTTACACCCCTACTTACCACTATCTTGTTTTTTCTTATCCTCCTCTTCCTTTCTCTTCATTCTTTTCTGGCTTCCTCCTGAAGCATAATTCCGCTTCATGATGACTGCCGAGGAGTTTTTGTATTTTGCCAGCAGCAGAGATCACGTGATTGGCTGGCTGCTGTCAGCGACTAGGGGGCCCCCTTGAGGGGGATCCCGATAACAGTGTCATTGCACTTTACTGCATTGACTATCAAAGGGGCGCTCACACAGTTTGTCGTTGCATTTTATTCTTAACCAGTCGTTGTCTTGGGGCCCCAGGCCAGCTCGGGGCCCCAAGCAATTGCTTGGTTTGCCTGCCTTGTAGCGACGGGCCTGATATCATGCCGTAACTATTATTAATAATGCTAAAATTAATTTTGTTTGGATTGGTTAAATACACAGGAGCTAAACCATTTAGGTTACAATGTATAATACAATACTTGGTAATGGATACATAACTAAAATTGGAGTTATATGATCATATTTTCTTTACTTGGAAAGAACTCTAGCAGACTAACTTTACTGTAGCTTGTTTATTGAGGATGCAAGACAACCATCTAGTGCATTACAGTAATCTAGAGGTTATGAATGCATGAACTATAGCTTTTCTGCATCAGAAACAGATAACATGAGTATCATCGGCATAACAGTGGAAACTAATTCCATGTTTTCTAATAATATTACCATGAGGCCACATGCATATTGAAAATAGCAAAGGGCCTAAAACAGACCCTTGTGGCACTCCATAATTTACTGACGGCAACTTGGATAATTCCCTGTTTAAATAAACAAAATAACGGTCAGACAGGTATGATCTAATGCCTGTCCCCGGATACCAGTGTGTCATTTTCTTACCAATCTACAAGTATGTCATGATCTATAGACCTTATGTAGCCCCGCCCCTTTTCAGCGCTGGGCTTGTTGTCTTTTGACTTCCGGTCTGTATTTTCACAGCGATCATGTGTATTTATGAAAGAACGGCTCGTTTTAAAATCTTCCCGGTCTACTGACATCTGTTAAGACATCTGCTTTAAAGTCCGCGTGAACCGGAAGTTGCAAACGACTTTTCTCCAGTGTTGTGACGTATTTCCCAGTGAAACGGAATATTGAACAGAGGGCAGGGTTTTACTCTAGCGCTCCTCCTCTCCATCTCTGCTCATAGACTAACGGTTTGAGGGGAGTGGTTAAGCGTTTCCCAACCCAAGTCCTCAAACCTACGTCATCAGGGAAGGTCCTCCAAAACAGAGGGGAGGGGCATTTTCAGATTTTGATTAAAGATTACAAAGCCAAACATTTTTTTTTTTTGTGGATTGACTTGCATGGATGAATTGTTCACCACAAAACGATCAATTTAGGCAAACAAAGTAAATATGGTCAATTTTGATTTCATGTGGACTTTAAACATTACAATCCTCGTGAAAACTTTCGTTAACTTTACATTAATTAAATCCACTTCAAAAGCGAATTACTCCTGGACAGCGATGCCATAGAAATATACAGAGCGACTGCAAACACAGAAGTTCAAAGACAATATTCTAAAGATGGCGGCGCCCTCGTTTCTCTGGTGCATAAGGTCTATAGCAGTGTTTCCCAACCCTGCTCCTGAAGGACCCCCAACACTGCACGTTTTCTTTGTCTCCCTAATCAAACACACCTGATTCAACTCATCAGCTCATTAGAAGAAACTCTAGGACCTGAAATGGGTGTGTCAGAAAGAGGAGACTTTTAAAATGTGCAGTGTTGGGGGTCCTTCAGGAGCAGGGTTGGGAAACACTGATCTATAGCGTCAAACACAGCTCTAAGATCAACTAAAACTAGTATTGAGACTTGGTCAGAAGCTAGAACTAAGTCATTTGTCATTTTAAAGAGTGCAGTTCCTTTGCTATAATGGAGTCTGAATCCTGACTGAGTCAGCATCCCTTCCCTCCACTAACCACTTCAATTGATGCCAGTGTATCTATACTGATACTTTCTTCCTTACATTCGTCCTTGATAATAACTGTCCTCTCACCTCCAGGCCAGCACATGCAGTACGACATCCTCCAGACCTTGGCTCAAACATGCTCTTCGTGACTATAGGACCAAGCTGTCTTATTACCTCAAACAATATTCACAACATTCTCCTCTCTACTCTGTGCTCCTCCACCCCCTCCCACTTATTCTGACTGCTAATGACTTTGCCACCTATTTCAGTAATAAGGTGGCAATCCACATCACCCGGTTCTCCACAACACTCACCCACAGCACACACTTTCCACTCTTCTTCTTTCTGTCCCCTCACTGAGAACACAAGGTCTCCAGAGTTCTCTGTGCCAGACGTCCTGCGACCTGTCACTTAGACCCCATCCCCTGCCACCTCCTTTAGGAGATTTCCCTAACACTGCTACCAGCTCTCACTCACATCAACAACACCTCTCGCAACTTTCCCACCGCATTTAAATCTTCTTGACAACACCCAGGGGTTTGTTTCCCGGACAAAGACGTAACTCGCTGCTTAACATAGTGCGATGCATCTTTGAAGAAATCAACTAGCCGGTCACGACTGTTTCCCGAAACCGTATTGTAGAATATTGGTCGTTCAACCACGTTGGTTAATGATGTTGAGCAATAACTTCTTTTAATGAATCTGTTTGAGATCGAATTAATGCTAGATGGTGTGCAATAAATTACGGACATTGCATCTGAGGACTATTTCTTATTAGTTATTTTGCTTCATTTCCAGATTCAATCATAAGCTTGTTCTTACGTACTATAGCACGTTCACACATGCGCACTCTTCAAAAACGACGAATCTCGACAAACTAAAAGACGTAAATTACATTTGTACGTATTCTGAATAAAAGATACGGATTGTACTGAATGTCAGCTGGCTTATTTTGCTCGAGATAAGGATTTTTCAACAACCAGTCTGGCTTCAAATCAGTTAAACACTGGGGCTCGCTCCTCTTCTTTTCTCTGTAGAAATACAGTACAATATTTGGAAATTTCCAAGAGTGCAGTTTGATACCTTAGAAGTCCTACTGTGGAATTACTGTGAAAGTAATGCAATTATTAACCTGGAATAATGTAATTTCACACTAACATTTTGTAATAGAGTGGAATGAGCTGCCAGCCTCCAATGAATCTGCTGAGACCATCACAAGTTTCAAGAAGCAGCTGAAGACACACAGCACCTCTTCTGCAAGCACTTAACCACATAATCAAAGGCACTTTACAAAAAAACCTTCAACTCGTTTTCCTCTTCTTCTTTTCATTTTCAAATAAACCTGGCATTGAATATTGTTAGCTCTGGAACAAATTGCTTATGTTCCTCTTTTGTAAGTCGCTTTGGAAAAAAGCATCTGCTATATGCATAAATGTGAATGCAAATGTACTGTATCTTACATGCTAATACCATACTTGACGTAAGCTTCATAACCATAACAATCAAAGCCGTTATGTATGTATTACACATGTATCACAGAATCAGTTGTTCACTATGCTGGACAATCATTCCTGCTCTCAGTGGCCACATGATTGCTTGTTTAAGGAGGTGTAAAGTCAAAAAATCCAATCAGACTTCTTTTTCTTCTTCTTTTTTTAACCTGTGGTACCAGCTAAAAACATTTTAAAAAGGCTACCATAAGAAGCTAGTTTTAGATGGGTTTTCCAGCAGAGAACAAGAGCCTCTGGAGACGTTTATATAGATACAGTTATTGAAAACAGATCTCAATATATGTTTGATAGATTTTGATGCCAGATATGACATTGCCTGCAGGGGTGATCTCTGTTCAGTTTTACAGCACATCATATTTCATGTACCAACCGTGGTGTATGCAATCATGCTTGTATGTGATAAAGACAGGCTTCTTGTACTGTAATGTATGATTTTAGCCAAAGATTGTGACTTAAAATGTTAATCATGAAGACGTGACAGGTTCCTAGGGCAGCTGGAAAAGTAAATGATACTATATAGGCACAAAGATCACTTCTCTCCATTCTCCCAGAACATTCCACTCTCTTCCTCTACTGGGATATTTTCTTGGTCAACAACTAAGCAGAAACAATACATTCTTTAATAACTGTCAATTAAACCTTTCACACACAATGGGAGGTTGGCAGGTCCTTTGAGATGAGGGAGAAGCTTATTCTTGCATGGTCACCCTAGTGAAAAATAAATATACTAAAATGTATTTGAAATACAGTTATTTTTTATTTATTTATTTTTTATACTACAAATACATTTACATATTTATGTACTTAATATAAATACGCTGCAATTGCACTTTTAGTATACTAAGTTGGCATACTTAAAGTCTGCAGGTAATTTTGTACTTGTAATTGTAATTCACTTTAGATATCCAGAAATAGTGCTGAGGTCCAACTAAAGATAAACTTAAGTATATTTGATTGTGCTAAAGTGGAACTATTGCAAGTGTACTTTAGGTACACTTTAAATATCTTGCATTTCAAGACTGATATTGCCAGCTTGCGCCACCGCAGAGAAACAGAGAGGGTGAAGGTTCTGGAAAGTGTAGCAACAACCAAACTGCACTTGCTGACAGACTGTGAATGGCAGGAGGAAACACACACTTGTGGGTGTGTGTGCTGAGGTTTGACGGTGCATGCAATGGCAGTCCTAAAGGCCGATGTTAAAGTTTTGAATGGCTATAGGTAGCCATTGGAGTGAGACTAAGAGAGCTCTCATTAGTTAAGCCTGTAGGGAATAAGGCGGAATTTGCTGTTAAAGGCAGGGTAGGTGATTTGTTCCAGACATATCTTTTTTTGTTATGCTGGTTGAAAGTATCTTCGCATCCTAATAGCAATCACTGGTCTAAATGTATCGTCAGTGGAAGGCGTATGACTATAAAATGTTCATCCAATCATTGCATTCGGTCTGAATGCAATGATACGATGTCCTACCAGCCTGTCAATGTATGTATTTCCATGCCTCCACGCACCTGCTCACACACACATCACACGTCATCAGAGCATTTCATGCAGAGTTACACAGACGTCAGTCACTAAGTGCCATAAACAAACAGCAGCCGCCTTTTACAGGTCCTCCTGAACCAAAACAACCAGCTCATGCTGTTCACACCATCACTACTGTAATTTGGAAGAGATTGAAAACCGTGACGTGACACTCGGAGCGCTTCATGACTCGAATTTATGTTTCAATGCCAACACTCAACGCTGAAATGAATCTGTAGCTGTCAGGTACAGGTCAGTGCTCTTTAAGTTCTTTATGTTCATTGTAATGTTATGTGCTTGGAGACATAAGGTAGTTTAACGCCGTCTCTCATCTCGTGACGCTTTGCAGACTTTGCTGTGTGCGTTCATGTGTTTTGAAGGAGGCGTGGCTTCAGAGGCGCTCTGAAGGGAGGGTGGGATCTTATGCTTTCAAAGCTAGCTCGCTATTGCTAGCCTCTCTGAAATTGCCTACCCTGCCTTTAATTTAGCCGTTTAGCCAGCCAACCAGACGGGAGCTTTACGTTTAGAGAAAGCTCTTGCCACTTTTGTGTGCAATTTGCATCAGATAGTCCATGAGCATGATGACTCGACTGGATAAAGCTTGAAGTCAGTAAAACAGGGAAACAGAGAAAGTTTATAAAGAAGTAGAATTGGAGGACAATGGAAGGCTAACTTCAATTCATTATAAGTAGCAATGCAGTCACCACAGCAGACTGTGACACAGTAGCTCTTAGAACAATGTGTGTGTGTGTGTGTGTGTGTGTGTGTGTGTGTGTGTGTGTGTGTGTGTGTGTGTGTGTGTGTGTGTGTGTGTGTGTGTGCTTTATAATTAATCAAAGTGCTGTCTCAGTGCTTAATAACAATAAATAATATGACACGGAACACTGATTATAGACTGTATTTAAATGCTTTTGAGGCAGAAAATATTTCACTTTATGAAGATCACTTTTATGTTACTATACTGTGCATTAATGATACAATGCAATTCTTAATAACACTTTGCAATTCGGAATCCAGCTGTATTCAGGTTTTTTCTTGCGTCTGAAATGATCAAGAAATGATTTCCACAGTGAAGAAGATGAAGCCCACATGTATTACGTGGTCATCATGGACCATAGGCTGTTTGAAGGGGTTTAACAGTCGCCCCAAAGTTTTCCGTAAAGTTTTGGGGGGTCTGACTCCCATACGGTACTAATTAAGGCTTGAAAAATCACCACCCACCCCCGCCACCCAACAGAGATTTGGAGGTCTACAAAATTCTGTATACAAAAACAGTTATAATTGTACATAATGCATGAGGAATATTTCAACAGTGTTTTCAAACAACCTTTCAGTAATCACAAAAGTTAAATAGAAAAATGGTAAAATGGATTTATGAAAACCCTAAACCATTTTTGAAGTGCATTCATAAGTTCTTTATTCATTATATATTTTATTTTGCAGTTTGTAACAATAGAAAGTGGGTAAAAAAAATCTATAAATCTATAATTTTTGTGTTTTCTACTTAATTGCATTAAAATTTCTGTTTTCTTTGTTACTAATTAAATGTTTCATAATTAATTTATGTAACAATTAAGATAGAAAAATTGCCCACATAAACATGAGCAATCTTTATTTTTCCATCTTATTATTATTATTGGCCTCACTCCACTCGCTCCCATGCCACCAGAATCAGATTTATAAAAATTCAGAAATGAAAATTCGGTCACCTGACATTCGCTTCATAGCTATATCATTACAAAAAAATAAGCACATTTTCCATACTATTATTAATATTATTTGTTTTTTATTATGATCATTTTTGTGCACATTTTCTTTTCACCTTTGTGAACATCGAGATTGTGTTTGCCTTGATCTATAATCATAGTGGATCCTCTAGCGTTTTATCTTCAGATAAGTATCCGATGATACATTGATAACAAACAATAAATACTTAATTATGCAATTAGACATAAGTGTTTTACAAAACCTGTCTTGTATCTTTTTAAGTGGCTTTTCTCTTTAAGATTGTTGACATTTGCACAATTGTTAAGATAAGAGCGAATTTCAACAATTACTCCATAAAGTATAGAGACAGAAATGTCTTGAAAAAGCCTAGAAAAACACCTTTGAACAATGTTTACATGGTATGTGTTATTACACATGAATAACTGGGCACTGTATAAGGAAGGCACACACACTTACAGTTGGCAGGATCCCAGTCTCCTATTGTTTGTGATTTCCTGGTTTGGTCTATCGAGATTGATTGGCTGCAGATGTGAGCAGATCTGCAGTCTTCATTGTAAACACACACACACACACACACACACACACACACACACACACACACACACACACACACACACACACACACACACACACATTGGATAATCTTTAGAGGCAAACAAATACTTACGTATTTTTACACACAAATAATTAAATTTCTCATTACTGAAATCTCCAGCACTTCTCTTCTCAGCAAAATCCCAAATAATCCTCTCACTTTTCACCTCTCTCTCTTTCTCATTTCACTGTCTCCGTTACGCTTTACTAATACTGCAGCACAGGCATTTACTATGGAAGGAAAATAATGCCAAATGGTTTTGAAACAAAAAAGCTTGTTGAATTGCACTAATAAAAAAATAAAAAAATGCATATATGCTTGCATTTTAATGCATTGTATTTTTAGGGCTTGCATTTTTATGGGCTGAAATTCAACATGGTTGTATATTTAAGCAGTGACTATTTCAATTCAAAACATTTCACACACATTTTCATTATTAAAAATTCAATAATCCATTTTCGCCTTTCAGATCTCACTTCCAAATTATTAATTCTATTTAAAAATACAACCTACAATATTCGACAGGCAATATTCGGTCCATTTTATTTCGCTTTACAAATTCGCTTCCACAAATTCAGTGGTTCATATTCGACAGAAAATTCAACATTTCACATCCGGGAAGTGCAGCAATATCAGCAGAGTACCGATTCATAATCTCCATCTTTTAGTCGACCTCACCAGCAGGGGGTGCAAGCGGCTTCTCCTGAATCAGTTTCTGGTTCAAACATATGGCTGAATTAAACCAGTATTTCCACTTGCCATCATGTAGCGTTTACTAAAGTAAAGTTGAGCGAGTGGATCAGGTATTCTGAGCTGCGGTGAGTGAGTGGAGGCGGTGCTCATTTGCATAATCATGGTTACTCTATAACTCTGGTAACTCTGTCTGACGCACCCACCGCTAGCCTAGCTTAGCACAAAGACTGGAGGTAAATGGCTCCAGCTAGCATACTGCTCCCAATAAGTGACAAAATAACGCCAACATTTTCCTATTTACATGTTGTGGCTTCGCCTTCTGAGAATATAGTTCACAGTATGTATACGGTGCGTCAGACAGAGTTACGGCACGCACGGAGATGAAAGAGTATGTATGGACTTATCTAACTCTGGAGATACGGTGAATAAGCTAAAGTCCCAAAAAGTCTGCGTGTTCCTCTAAGGAATACCTAAGTACATCTTTATATGTAAATTCATAGTTACTTCTATTGTCTTTGAAATATGGTACTGCTGAAAGTACTGTCAAGCATTCACGGTAAAATGCAATAAACTTTAAGGTCATTTGTATTGAAACTTGTATGAAATGTATTTGTCATGTACTCTCTTAAGTACACTTAGCCTTTCATTTTACTATTATTATATTATCTGCAAGCATTTTTTTTAAACATACATTTAAGACTTGAAGTACACCAAAAGTTCACATGCAATACAGTTAATCACATTTCTTTTTCATAAGAAATGCCATACAGAAATAAGTTAATTTTGCTTTGATGTTCCCAATGAGGTAATATTTGTATTCCTTAAACGTACTTTTATCACTAGAAGAAATTTTAATAACCTTTTAAACATGAAAGTATTATGTAGTCATTTAAGACATTTCTCCATATATATATAGAACATTTTTGGCATAAAGGGTTCTTTAAAATTGAGTCAAGAACCCTAGAGTTCTATATAGAACACCATCCAACCTTTTTTTCTAAGAGTGTAATGCACACACACCAAAGCAAACATTTTTTTAATGTTTTGAATTCTCAAAATCACATCCACAATCTCTTTGTTCTCCCGTTATCATGATGTTCCTTCCTCAATCGCTCAAGTCCAAGGCCAGTGGACCACCCGCCATGAGCAATGACCATTAAAATCTGTGTAATGAGAGCGAGATGGGCTGTTATCCATAAACACTGGGCTGATGTGTGTGAGGCTGGAGCTGTAATCTGCTTGTGGGATCATATCTGTTCCTTTCTTAAATTTATGTAAAAATTAAATGGTTTAAATGAGTGTGTCTAGATTTAATGAGGCTTATTTTTGTAAGGAAAGTGGATAATCTAAACCCATTTAGATCTTTGGAGTGAAAAAGAGAGATTTCATTAAATGATTTTTGTGTGTTGACGTAGGCCTATATTATATACAGTACAGCCTCGTCACTTTTATTTTATGTTGACACACCAACCTTTCTTTTATTAAGGAGTACCACAAAAGGAGTGGTGCTGAGGACCTCCTAAAATAAAATTATGAAAGAACTACAAGCCTCAAAACACCCATTTTGATTTCATGGTATCTATAACAGAAACGTTTAGGAGAGAGAGGAGCAATGGGAGCAGGACACACAGATTTGAGCCTGCGTCCCGTATATAACCACACGAAGACATACACTATACCCACTGTGCAAAATCTCCATTTGTTTATTTTTTAAATGATTGACTGTGTACGCAATTGCTGCCGCAACATGTAAAAAAACATGACATTCTTGGCCTCCTACATAGATGTCACTTCCAGAGGAGCATGAGGCGGGTTATTGTTTCCTTTCAGTCTCAGATCAGGAAATGTTCTCATTGTACCTTCACAGAACCTCATTTGCGATTTTTTTTACAATTTAAGGACAACGGAGGAAGTTTACGCATTTTTGTAAGCGAGTAACACGACGCCCAGCAGTGCGTGTTCAGGGTTTATGAGCAAACACACACACCAGCTCAGTCTGACAGGTAATAGTTAGACACAGTCTACACTTGCTGTCACAAACACACTGCTGTGTGTGTGTGTGTGTGTGTGTGTTCAACGACCCCTGTTCCACATCAGTAGCAAAAGCTCTCAATTTGGGTACATCTTAAACATCTCCTCTCAATTTTATTTCGATCTTACTCTACGCAGGGAACACGGGTTCAATTATCGGATGTAATTTGCTGTAAAAACAACAAGAGGCCGAGGGGATGAGGAGAAGTATAATAGGAGGAGGGATGGGTAGAGATGAGCGAAATGAAAGTCTCTCCCTCGGAGCTCTCCTCGCTGGGTTTGAGGCTTGTGTTTTTGATGGAGATGTGACTGTAATTTTTAATTTAGAAATTTCAGGCGTTACACTGTAGAAGAGTTGAGTGAAGAAGCAGTGTATTATGGTTCTTGGTGTGTGTGTGTGCTATAGGTTTTGCATACACTTTAAAATGTATAATGTATGAATGTAATGTTTTCAGACATATAATTGCATGTTAATTGCAATTGAATGAAAATGCATTGTAGTTTCAACATATTAAATGCAATTAGTTGAACTAAAGAGTGATTTTTTGACCCACATAAGATTACATCTTCATATGTAATTTCATAATTACTTCTATTATCTAAAATACACTTTAATGTCATTTCTATTTAAACATGCTTGTATATATTTAAATCATTTATAATTACACATTGTAATGATGACGCTGCTATTTAGTGCATTTAAAATATATTAACTTCAAGTGTAATATTAAATAACACAAGTTTAAATTATATTATAAAGGTAAAATTATAATCAAGTAGCCTACTTTACATGTATGTTAGTCAACACATCAAAATTAGTGTAGGCTACTTCTATAAAGCACCACAAAATATTATTAAAACATTATGATTTAAAATCTACTTTAAAGTAAAACTTTTCATTTGACATTATTACAAAAATGCACTTTTATTCAGAAAAAAAAAAGAAACAGTCATGAGAACACTAACCACTTAAAGCAGCCTATTATTTCATTAATATTATATTATCTGCAAGTACAGATTCAAGTCAGATCTTCAAGTTTCAGAATTGAAGTACACTCAAGTTCACATTCACGAGAATTTAAAATGAAGCACATTTGTTATTCACAAGGGCACATATGCAGCCAAAATGCAAATTGGCAGTGTGGACTTCAGAAGCAAAGCGTATGACCAAATGTGACATTTGTTTGCTTTCGTGAATTCATCGCTGGACAACCGTGTTCATGAGACAGCCACTTTTGTTGCAACTGGAGATAATAAACATTGAGAGGAATTCTCTTTCAAATCTGTCATGTTAAAACAAGATAAACAAATCTATTATGGATGGATGTTTTTGGATCACTAGGTTCATTTATGGTTTATTGTTTGTGTAATCGCCCTCACCACTTTCATTAGAAGCTTCAAGCTATCAGGCTCCATTAACATTAATTCCCATCAGATGCGAAGCAACCGCAGATATCTTTTTATATCTATCAGGGGGAAGTCCGGACCAACCGCAGATGTTGTTTGTACAACTGAGATACGGGGTTTGCTATAGCACGCCACCAGGGCCGTGCACAGACTTTTTGAGGGGCATGTGCTGAAACTAAAACAAGGGCACACCCCTCCCATTTTCAATAACACAAAATAATAGTCTCAAAAGCTTTAGATTTATTCACGATTAATAACAATCATCATAATAATAATATAGATAAACATGGTTTTAAGGGCTTCTTTAAACCTAACAGCAACCTTCAGTGGGCCAGGGATGTTGGTCTCTTGAAGGTCTGAAAATGAAAAGCAATGAAAAAAAAAAAATAGTGTGAAAAGTACAGTTGCAGTGAAAAGCATTTCTGAAGGATCACGTAACACTGAAGAGTACTGAACTGGAGTAATGATGCTGAAAATGCAGCTTTGATCACAGAAATAAATTACATTTTAAAATATATTCAAATAGAAAACAGTTATTTTAAATTGTAAAAATATTTCACAATATTACTGTTTTTGCTGTATTTTGGATCAAATAAATGAAGCCTTGGAATGAATTAAATCATGAATTACATTCTGCATGATAAAATATGAAGATTTCAGTGATCTTCTGTAAAAAAAAATGTAAGTCACTACTACAATATTACTGTAGTAAAACCATGCGAGGACGAGCGGAGAGTATAGAATACTATAGATTAAAAAATTAGCTAGATAATACGTGCATATTAACAGCCTTGAATTAACCATAACATGATTAGTCTAAATGTTAATAAATTAGGTGTATATCAGCAATCATAAATCAAAGAAGAAATGTCTTACTTCTTAGAAATATATGTTACCTAGGTGACGAGGATCACTCGTCGCTTTGTGTAAGTTCCAGTACGAAACAGCGCGGGGGCGCACCTGTTATTTTTCCGATGGTAAAAACAAATTATATGTTGTTGTATTACTTATCAGTATCTAGTTTTTTACAAGCGAATGTGTGAAAATGTGCATTTTTTGTCCGTCATTAAAACGGCGCCGGCGGCATCACATTACATTTTCATCAACAAGTTATAACCAACTAGTTTGTTGTACCTATATGGGCGCTCAGTTTTTCCTTCTGTAAAATACATTTGGCCAAAATCGCATTTTATAAAAGATGAAAGGCTACTGTATGCACAGGCTATTTAAGTGTCTATGTATTGGCTATGACTAGATGGCAAATGCTAGCCATACGTCTCAGGCGACGTCCCACATGTCTCAGTGAGTCAGACATCAAATAAATAAAATATTAGCCTTTATAGACAGTGTTTAGTAGTAGCCTATTTATTCAAACAACAAGATATTTATTTACCCTTCGCAAAACTTCGTTCAGCTGCTGTCTACTGTGCGGCTGCTGTGGAACTTCAGTTGATTCCGTGAATATAGAGGGGGCGGAGTTATCAGCATACTGACAGCTTGAGGATTGAATACGATTTACACAAGTTCATTTTAAGAACTTTCATTGGCTAAATATTTGTAAAACAGACAGACGGACGTAAATGGTAACCAATAGCATTGATAAAAAAAAAAAAAAAAAACACCACCCAAAAAAGGGCACTTCGGAGTGTCAGGGCAAAAAGGGCATGTGCTCTGCACAGGTTGAGCCCTACCTGTGCACGTGCCTGCACGCCACAGCTATGCAAGAATACAATGCATTGGCAAAACGTTGGCCAAATGCGAACTTTCCTAGAGTTTGTTTCTGCCCCAGACTAATTCGTTAATTTGTCAATTGCTCTTTTTTTCTGTATAGTTTGTTCTTTCTGTCTGAGGATGTAAAGGAGGAAAAAACAAACAAGCTTTCACCACAGGCTCAAGACACGGTGAGCGAACATTCAACTAAACACACACACACATTAACCAGACACACTCTTCCTCTTCCTTCCCTCTTTTGAGTGTGTCCGTTTCCTGAACTCTGTCCTCGACCTTTTCACAGACTCTTCAGACTGCCTCAGAGGAATGTGTTTTCTCATATTTGGTTTGAAGTTCTCTGTTTCCCCTTTCACCCTCCGACAGAGAGCATGGAGGTGCCGGGAAAGAAATCACACTCACACGCGCGCAGTAAAATTGGACATGGGTTCCCTATGGAGAAGCCCAACATTTTTATTTTGGGATGTGTCAGTCGGCTGTGAGAAGCTGCTGAGATGCAGGACGACTCCTGCAGGTCCTGTGATATCGAGGGTCGTGTGGACGCGTGACCTTTTTCCACAACGTGTGCAAACATTTCAATGCAACATAGATCTGAGCTGGAGACAACTGTCGGCGCTTTGTGTTCGGTGAATAATATTAGCAGCATTTTTTCGTCATAATGCCGCTGGGATTTTGAGTTTCAATTTAAGCCTGTGCAGCGTTCATCTTTAATAAACTGCTATCTGGATGTCAGCATGCTGTTTTAATCAAGTGTGTTAAATGAATTGATATTTGTGTGGTGACCTGGTGACTCACTGGGTTGCACAACAATCACAGGCCTTTTGTTCTGAAGGATATTTCAGACAGCTGGAGTCCTCTGTGTTTATGCATTGTTTGTTTGCATTTACATTTTATTCTTTTAGCAAATGCTTTTATGCAAAGCCACTTGCAAATGAGGCAAGCAATTTATCTTACAGGACCCGACAACGTTAGCACATTGCTGCATTTCAAGAGAACAGCACAGAACTAGAGAATAGTGTAATCGCAGAAAAAGATAACATTTGTGAACTTGTAATTGGACCAGAGACAGTGAACTCAAAGGGTTCATTCACATCCCAACATGCACTGGAAGGTCAGTGGCAATCAGAGCTTCTTCCACATGGATAATCTTTCTCAAATTTGCCTCAAATGTTATGTTTAAGAAAATAAATACCAGGTCAATTACATACTGGAATTGCAAAACTTAACAATACACGCAATATACTGCAGTTTCCAGATGAAATGAACACTAGTGGCAGTAAAACACCAACAACTTTTGTTGCTTTGCACACAAATTATGGCTATGGGGCAAATTATCAATCAGTACGGACTTATGTTCAATACCATGTTATAAACACTTTTACCACAGTGCACAAGTGTGAATTAATACATTTTGAAGTAAACATCTCATAATCAGCTCCAAATGTTTGGCTTTTGTAAAGGCGAAACTCTGTTCAAAACTCATTTGGCTTTCATAATCTGACATACTTCAAAGGAAAATATTCAAGGTGTGACTTTAATTGGATCCATCTGAAATTGATGGGATCATGCCAGAATGGGTGGCTAGAAAAAAAAAATATAGGGATTTGTGAAATCATATTAAAAACAGGAATGGGGGATCAAGTTATTATATTTTAAGAAAAGATGAGATTACAAACATTTATGATGATACATCAAGAAAGCAAACGGGATTTTGAGTTCATGTTGAATATCAGTGTGTCTTCAGATGCAGTGTCTGAGAGAAAGGACAGATGTCTATGGGAGCTGTAGATTACGTTTCTCCATGCCGATGATATATGAGTGTTTTCCTCTATTGATCTCCTTGTCCATCCATCCATCCTTTAATAATTCCATGCTAATGCTCAATGAGGATTACGGCGCAAAGCTTGCAATACATTACCTTTTATACGCTGAACTCAAATTCTCTCTATATTTCAGTAGCAGTTAAAATAATTTACTATAAAAATCTGACATGTGCACTACATTCCAAGTCTTTATTTTATTAGTTTTTACTTTATTTGTATGTTGTTGTGTCCAGAAACGTTGCCTTGAAGTTATGCCAGGTCATTTGCAAAGCAAGGGAGCAGTTTATGTCAAAAGCTTCAAGAAATGTCATAAGCATTTTGTTTCATTGGTTGACATGTCAAGTACTTTGGCAGGTTGTTGTGTGCTTTTTAATGCATACCAGAGATGTTTTAATGTTGTATACTCTTGTGGGAGCAGAACATTTGAGCAGGAAGTGGAAAAAGCATTATTTCTAATGATAAAATACAGAAAGATTTTTTTTAAATATCCAATATACTTATTTTCAGTAAATAGCTTGTCTGCTGCTGTGATTTTATGCTTTTATGATACTTTATGATACTAACCAAACTCCTGGTTTTGGGAATAACTTCAATTTTATTTCCTGACCAAAGTACTTACTTACCAACACACACTCATACGCCATACCTGCAGCCTCTAGTGATCACAGAGATATTCTTCTGCTGTGTTTGTAGGGTTCGTAAAGAGTGTGTGTTTAATGAGCCGTGAACTGCTTATCTGACATCAGACATGAGGCTGGGGAAAGCACCGCACACAGCGTGTCCTCCAGAGAGGAGAAATATGTGGATGCATCAAATTTCAAGACTTCAAGATTTCTTCAGAATGTCAGAAAGTAAGATCATGATCATGTCCCAACCAATGAGATAAAACAGGATAGATCCGTAAAAAAGGTTCTTTATCGGCTTCGATGGTTCCATGAAGAAACTTTAACATTCATAGAACCTTTCCACTGCAAAAAAGGTTCTTTAGGTTTTTAAAAATGTTCTTCACACTGGGAAAAAAATATTATTTAAAAAACTAATCACTGAAAGTGTAATGGTCACCAGCTGGAGTGCCCTTGACAGCCACCAGAGGGCACTCCACAACAGACTATTGTCATTCCCTCACATACTACATCTCCCATAATTCTCTGCCTGGACTCATTAGACCTCATTGTTTTCACCTGTGTCTCATCTTCTTGTTGCTCACTGTATATAAGCCTGGTTCTTTCTGTCATTCCCTGCAAAGTCTTGTTTAGTGTCACACTGCAATTCCAAGCATTCTCCTGGTTTTCGATCTTCTGTCCGGTTTTCTTGGTTTCCTCTGTTTTTGCCCGTGCCCCTTTGCCCCTGTTATTGTCTGGACTGATTACCCGGTGTTTATGACCTTTGCCTGTTTTTGACTACGATTGTGGATTTGCCTTTCAATAAAACTGCATTTGGATCCTCAACCTTCGTGTCTCGGAGCAGTTTGTGACAGAAAGGTTCTTTGGGGAACCCAAAATGTTCTTCAGTTACATCGCTGTGAAAATATCCTTTTGGAACATTTAAGGGTGTAGTTATTCACTTTCAGTGATGCACTTTATGTCCAAACACATGTGAACACTCCCTTCTGATAAATTTGGCTGTTCCAGTAATCCCTGAGTTTCTGAGTTTGGCTATTGCAATGTTATTCCAATGAAAACAAATCTTAATGCTATACCTTATGTGAGATTCTAGAGAATCCTATGCTTCTAGTTTTGTTTGGAGTTTGGGGAGGTTCATTTCATCTAAAATGACCTTGCAACATAAAATATGCTCTGATGGGCTGCTATTTTCTGCTTCGTGCAGCATTTTCGCTTTCATAGAGAACAGAAAAATGATGTTGTGCTGGAAACTTGTTGTGTCCTGCCTTTGTAGAACACTGTGCCATTCCTGTCCGTATCATTAAGAATGAATTAGTGCCGTTTGCCAAGTCAGACATCACTAATACTACCAGAATTCAAACTCTAATGATTCAGGATAAAAATCGTTTGGATTCGAACTCTAAATATAAAACTGCAACTTATCCCGCACTGTTTGCTCTATGGGCGTGAATGGTATTGGTATATCATATTTTGGAATATTTAGTATTTAAAAATAAAATTAAAACTAAATAAAAATATTCTTGTAAACATGGTTTCATGACATGATCACATTAAGTTATTTTAATTGTATCCCTTAAAACTCATCTTTGATTACCAAAATTACATTATTTTTTATTATTTTCCCATGAAAAACAATTCTTCATGCCTTAAAATAGCTTGAATGTAACTCGACACTCTCGCCTCATTTAGTATATGGGGTTCTATGAATATGCAAATGAGCCCCGCCTCCACTCACTCACTCACTCACTCAGCTCAGAGATCCACTTGTTGACGATCACACGTTGATCTGATTGGTTACAAGGTAGTTTGTGACGTCAGAAACTGAGACTGTCTTTGGTTCACTGCAGTTTTAAGGAGAAAATACTCAGCAATGGTGTTGATTTATGAATTTACACATGCTTTGTCTTAAAGCATATTAAAAACACTACATATAAACAACATTAAAAGCTTGATTTTCACCACAGGGGGACTTTAAGAACTTAAACCCAAAATGGTTCTTACAATATATATGGCATATATATGGCATCTTCTTAACCTTCCTGCTTGAGCTATTTATTTCTTCTTGAATTTTGTGGCTATGTCTCATTTAGGGTCTGTGAATATGCGAAGTTTCGACACATAGATGTTTTTGGAAAGGCTGTACAAACTTTGGTTACATCAATTGAGTCAAATTGACCCCCATTGTTTTCCTTTGCTTTGAAAAACCGCAAAGAGCCAGGTAAAAAAACAAAACAAACAAAAAAACAGAAAACCTTTGTCAAACACTAAAATATGAAATCCATGAGAAATTATGAAACGTAAAAGTCAAAGCATACTCAAAATTGACTCGTCTTCTGAATCAATGGAGAATCCACACTTCAAAAATCAGTGAAAGGATGTTTTTGGCTTTTAGTTTTTTTAAGCTTAATTATTAATCTGTTGCAGCAATGAAAATAAGTGTGAGAAACCCATTTTACTCTCACAAGGGTTTGAGAACCTATGGAAGCTTGTTTTCGCCACAGAATAAAAATAAAAAAGGTAATTGCGACTTTTTATCTCACAATTCTGACTTTTATCTCACAATTCTGACTTTTTATCTCACAATTCTGACTTTTTCTCACAATTCTTACTTTTATCTCACAATTCTGACTTTTTATCTCACAGTTCTGATTTTTATCTCACAATTCTGATTTTTTATCTCACAGTTCTGATTTTTATCTCACAATTCTGATTTTTTATCTCACAATTTTGACTTTTAATCTCACAATTCTGACCTTTTCTCACAATTCTTCCTTTTATCTCACAATTCTGACTTTTTCTCACAATTTTTACTTTTATCTCACAATTCTGACTTTTTATCTCACAATTCTGACTTTTATCTCACAATTCTGATTTTTTATCTCACAATTCTGATTTTTTATCTCACAATTCTGACTTTTATCTCACAATTTTGATTTTTTATCTCACAATTCTGACTTTATCTCACAATTCTGACTTTTTCTCACAATTCTTACTTTTATCTCACAATTCTGACTTTTTCTCACAATTCTTACTTTTATCTCACAATTCTGACTTTTTATCTCACAGTTCTGACTTTTATCTCACAATTCAGATTTTTTATCTCACAATTCTGATTTTTTATCTCGACTTTTTCTTACAATTCTTACTTTTATCTCACAATTCTGACTTTTTCTCACAATTCTTACTTTTATCTCACAGTTCTGACTTTTATCTCACAATTCAGATTTTTTATCTCACAATTCAGATTTTTTATCTCACAATTCTTACTTTTATCTCATAATTCTGACTTTTTATCTCACAATTCTGACTTTTTCCTCACAATTGCTAGTTTACATCTTGCAATTCTGACTTTTATCTCACAATTCTGACTTTTTATCTCACAATTCTGACTTTTTCTCACAATTCTTACTTTTATCTCACAATTCTGACTTTATCTCACAATTCTTACTTTTATCTCACAATTCAGATTTTTTATCTCACAATTCTGATTTTTTATCTCACAATTCAGACTTTTATCTCACAATTCTGATTTTTTATCTCGACTTTTTCTCACAATTCTTACTTTTATCTCACAATTCTGACTTTTTCTCACAATTCTTTTATCTCACAATTCTGACTTTTTATCTCACAGTTCTGACTTTTATCTCACAATTTTGACTTTTTATCTCACAGTTCAGACTTTTATCTCACAATTCTGATTTTTTATCTCACAATTCTGATTTTTTATCTCACAATTCTGACTTTTATCTCACAATTTTGACTTTTTATCTCACAGTTCAGACTTTTATCTCACAATTCTGATTTTTTATCTCACAATTCTGACTTTTTCTCACAATTCTTACTTTTATCTCACAATTCTGACTTTTTATCTCGACTT
>NC_138225.1:50884985-50934985 GCF_964197995.2 Scardinius erythrophthalmus
TTTAGTTATATATTTATTAACATAAACTATCCTGAAGCCGAAAGTTAAAAATAAAGTTTTGATGTTAAATATATTTTTTGTTATTCGTGTATCAGCTTCTCAGATATAGCCAGTGTTTGGCACTTTACACAAATACTAGTGTTCAAAATATGACTTGAAGTCGATTTCTTTTTCAAACAAATTAAAGGAAGTGCTTAACCTTCATAAAAAAGTTTTTGCTTAACTCAGGTCAAATTAAATAGTATGCTCTATGTGCTATGTTACATTTATTTTTCAATGAGGTTTGCCATTTTTATACCCGTTTTCATTTGGCACCAAAAGGTTTGTTATTGATAAACTTTTATTTCCCAATATAAAAAAATTAAAATACTTTTTATAAATACATTTTATAATTTTCTTCCTATAATTTTGATTACAGGGTTGAGTGGTTGAGCTTATAACAGGACACCAAATAGTTTCTTACTGTACATTTATATTTTTAGCAGATGTGTTATTTTCAAAACAGCCACAATCACAGAGAAGTACAACTGCAGAAACAACTTCAAAGAAGATCTTACATGAAATTCATTTGCAAAGTGGATACCTATAGCCTACCAAATATACAGAAATTAAGAAGAAAAAAAACACATCAGAATATGAGATATAGCACTGTAACCAACAGTAATACTCGTATATCAAGCCATAAAATTAGAAGAAAATTACACAGTACAAGGATGGCAAAGTTTTTCCTTCGCGTTTTTTTTTTTTTTTTTTTTTTTGCGCAAAGACGACCACACCGTCAAAACAACTAAAATCCGCGAAAACGACTAAAAACGCTGTATTCTGCTGCCGGGCCAGTAGATGGCGATGTCACTTTGTAAAGAAACACTACACGCCTAAAAGCTGAACATATAATACGCATACGCATGCCGTCACCGTTTTCACAAATTTGTGTTTTTGCAGTTTACACTGAGATGATAACGGTATAGTTTTTAAAAAAGTATACTTTAAAGGAGAACTCCGGTCAATTTTAACATTGAGCTCATTTTTTTGTACATTTGGAGTGCTGTCAATACAGAGAACAACGACAAAAAAAATCGGTGTTGCCTACACCGTGTTATCCTCTTTTTAAAATTTGCACCCTGTTGACTTCAATGGGGCAATATTTAAACCTGCTTTTAGCCTCTTAACATCCTTGATGTGTCATTACAAGTGCACAGGTCATGTGAGTGATTCCTTCAGAGTGAACACGAGTGAATCTGACTGCAGTAGATGTGAAAGATATTAATAAAAATGATGTTTATTCAGCCAGCGAACATACCTGTATTTTCTTCCTGTTTTCGGTCGAAGTCCATAGTAATCGATTGTCGAGTTCACACGCATAGGTTTAGTTACCTATGATCACGCACGTGAACTCGACAATCGATTACTATGGACTTCGACCGAAAACAGGAAGAAAATACAGGTATGTTCGCTGGCTGAATAAACATCATTTTTACTCATATCTTTCACTAGGCAACACCGATTTTTGTCGTTGTTCTCTGTATTGACAGCACTCCAAATTTACAAAAAAATGATCTCAGTGTTAAAATTGACCGGAGTTCTCCTTTAAAACTCGTTTTCAAAATTGTGCATTTTCAGGCCCCCAAAACGCCGCAGTCGTGTAAATGAACGACAAACCGTGTAAAAAGTTTTCAGTTTATTGAAAATGGTGTAGTGTAAACGGCCCCTTGAAAAGTCTGTAAAAAATAGGAACAATGCTGTTAATTTGAAGGAAATTTATGTATTGATTTTTCACACGTGTGGACTGTGTTGTGTTTCAGGATTAAAGAAAATGTCCATAAAATGAATGGATAATGTCCTAGCAGAAAACTACTTGTACCTTTTCCATTTTTCTGGATTTTTTTTTTTCTTACACTGTATAGATTCATGTCATAGGGCATGTAAGCTTTCTGGGCAGTGAGCTGGTTTTGTGAGTTACGATAAACCTGGTTTCTATTACTCTGGAAAAAGAGAGCAGGGTAAAGGAGAGGACATTTACTTACACACACACACACACACACACACACACACACACACACACACACACACACACACACACACACACACACACACACACACGTGTCTTGGGGGCCCCAATAAGCCTGCAAAGGTCAAAATATCCATAACTCACTTTGCACAAAACACCCATATGAGAAAAAGTGAGATTGTGCCTTCCCTAGCCATCGCCGATCAACACCGGTTATTTTTACACTCGCCCAGATAACGCCTGGCCGATCGTCTGGGCTGGAACTCTTCTGCAATATGTCTTCCTCAACTCAACACACTTTCACTAGAAATCAAATAAAAAAATAGGAGAAACATGATTGTACAGTAAGTGTGTATGTTTATAGCCACACAAGACAAATTTGTCCACAGAAATATTACAAAAACCTCAAAATGGGGACTTAAGCATTTGGTAAAACAATTTATAAGTGACAGAATGTTGTTGTTTTTTATATTAAAAATGCTAAAAGTTTTCTTTCTCCTATTAGGATGTTGTGTGAGCTCATACATCTCTACGCTACTGCCCACAAAATTCCATTGACATTTAAAACATTTAGATACATTTTCATGGGGGAATATGTTGATTTTCTATATGTGACCCTGGATCACAAAACCAGTCACATGTCGCACGGGTATATTTGTGGCAATAGACAACAATACATTGTATGGGTCAAAATTATCGATTTTTCTTTTATGCCAAAAATCATTAGGATATTAAGTAAAGATCATGTTCCATGAAGATATTTTGTAAAATTCCTACCGTAAATATATAAAACATGTATTTTTGTGAGTGAATGCAGCACAATCGTGAACATAAATGAACAACTTTAAAGGAGATTTTCTCAATGTTTAGATTTTTTTGCACCCTCAAATTCCAGATTTTCAATAGTTGTATCTCAACCAAATATTGTCTTATCCTAACAAACCATACATCAATGGAAAGCTTATTTATTCAGCTTTCAGATTATGTATACATCTATATCAAAATTGTGACCCATGTGACTGGTTTTGTGGTCCAGGGTCAATAGTCAATAGTGTAGCGAAGCATGAAACACTGTTCACACAAAAAAGTCACTTTCAAACCACGGCAAATTTCACGTGACAAACTTTAACATGAGCAAAATCTGCATGAGAACTTCTTCACCCTGACACTTAACTCACACAGAATCTTACTGGAATGACGAATTCAATATTCAGTAATTATTATATTTAGTTTTATGTAAAAATGCATGCACTGTAAAAAGTTTAACTATTATTTACTCAATTTTATTGGTGAAACATTTTTACACTCAAAAAAATTGAGTAAATTTTAAAGCTGTGAAATCAATGAAATATACTGTATGAATTGAGTAAATGCAAGTAAAAAAATTAAGTAAATCTGAGTAACTGCATCTGGTACATTAACAAATAAAATTGAGTAGAAATAATTTAACATTTAAACATTAAAAAAACAATATTTATGAGTAATATTAACTGTTTTTATTAATGAGTAATATTAACTTTTTTATTTTCTCTAAACCTTTGTAAAAATAGTACTCCAGACAACCACCATTATACATTACATTGGCCTTTATTTTCAATGAGTACAGCAATACAGCACATTTTAGACTGTTTTTTCATGTATACAATATTGCCTGCATTTAAACTTATTTAACAAGTAAAAATGAAATATTTAAACATTCAGGTAGCCTAATTCAAGTGTAATCAACTACTCTGTTATCCAATATCCACCGAATCTGCGCTGGTCCTCGTGCCGGAGACAGACTCGCGCTCTGCGGGTGAACTTTGAACTTCATACCGCCGTCTTGCATTTCACTCACAGTCACTGTCTGAGGCACAGCCGAAATATACTGCGAGCGACTGACATAACCTGCCAATAAACAAAAAGTGATAGTTCTGAGGACATTTTATCATCCAAATGATAATAATTATATTCATTATCATTATGAAAGTCAGTCATGTGTTTATGCAAAGCGTTTCAATCACGCAAAAAGACAAACGCGGCTCTCGTCTCGTTTAGGTGTCGAATTACGCCTCTGTAGGCTATGTTGTTTTGCATTAAATATGATTTAAAGCACAGTAATGATTTTATAGATAAAATAAAACATACACCAACCTGAATTTCACAGTGAAAATTCACCAAATCTGCGACGCTGAGAAGAGAGCTGTTGTTCTGGAGACTGGAGAGTTCAAACAGCCACGCTCACTCCAACCGTCGAGTTTTCGTCACGTCAGAGGGTGGGGGAGGGGGGGCATTGTTTTAATTGAGTAAACTTACTCAATTTTAAGAGCGTGTTAAATATATTAATAATATTGATTTGAATTAAGTATTTTTTTTGTTTCTTGAAACAGATCAGTTTAATTAAACATTCTCAAATATTTTGATAGAAATTTCACATATATATTAAGTATATTATAAAGAAATAATTGGTTAGTCAAATACTAAATTATTTTATTGAAAAAAACTTAAATATATCTGTAAATTTTAGATAAAATTAACTGTTGGATTTTTACTCAATTATTTTGGTATGTTTAACTCAAACAATCAAGTAAACGATATACAGAGATTTTATTAAGTTAATAAAGTTAAAAATTTCTGTAATATTTACTAAGCCACAGAATTATTTTTTACAGTGTGGTATGTCCTCATTTAGATAGCTAAGTAACGGCCCGTTCACACCAAGTACGATAACTATAACGATTAAAAGTAGCCTATAGTAGAGTCCTCACCACAATTATAACAAAAATGGCACAAAGGAACAATATTGTTGGAATCACTTTCAGAGTGATTTGTCTCTTGCTGATGAACAATAAAATCATTGACAGCCAATCAGAATCAACCCTGCTTTAAAGAACTCAAGCATTTAAAGTGGTGGACGACAAAACTGAAAGATAGATGTGTTGTTGTGTACGCTTATATTGTTATCGCTATAGTTATCTTTTTAGTTATCATTCTAGGTGTGAACAGCCCATAGATGTGTGTTTTTGTAAATAATAGAATTTTGGAAGTTCAGAACATGTGGATATGTGTGGAGAGAGAGAGAGAGAGAGAGAGAAAGAGAGAGCTATGGATAACAGTAATCTCATCTCATGGGGAGTGTGACATGGCTCTCGTATAAATGGGTTAAAAAAACACCAACACACACACACACACACACACACACACACGCATATATACACTCAAGCTCACAATCCCTGTGATCTGCACAACACGTGCTACACACACATGCACAGTCTGAACTCAAATCATACTCAGTCACTGCACAAACACAAACACACAAACCTAACACAAACGGCACTTACTGAAGGACAAACAGTCATATCGTAACCAGATGTTGGGAAAAATCAAAACCAAATGATCCGGCCTTGAACGTGTGTGTGCACAAGTATGGAAACTCACACGTGCACAAGACACAGCTCTACATGTCCACAGTTATGAGTTAGCATGTGTTATAATCACGGAATAATAAACAGACAGACAGATCACACCATGATCATATTAACTCATAAGACGAAGGCCAGAACACTCCAGCTCATTATAATATTAATCTGGGTTTCGCTGATTACTCATCTATCACCAAGTCCAATTCACTGTTTGTAATTGCATCAGAGTGGCTGTATATGTTAAGTTATGGTTAATTTCCCAGCTTAATTCCAAATGAAACAAAATCTTCTCTTTCTTTTTCTTTTTATCTTTCTTTCTTTCTTTCTTCACGTGGCAAAGTTAATTTGTCTTTGCTGAAGTCAATCTAAAGGACCAAAACAAGGCAGTAAATCAACTTTAATAAGAAGTTCTGGATGCATGGCAGTTATTTGCACAAGGGTTGAGTTTTCAAAGAGAAGTTTAGGCGTTCGGTCAACTTGCGGTCAGTGTTGAGGAGGTTTAAGAATTTATGGTAAACTAGTTTCTGACAAGAATAATTGTAAACGGAGAACAGAAAGGATGAGGTGTTACAGGAAAAAAAAGAGAGAACAGAAGGAAGCAGTGACCTTTTTTCAGCAGCCTTGGTTCCAGAAATATTTTCTTTTTCCAAATTAATTTTCTCCAAAGGGATTTCTAACAATTCGTCAACAAAAGAGACTAAATCAGCCAGCTCCAGGGTGAATCATTAGAACTTTACAGGAAGGGGGAAAAAATGAAAATGAAAATAAATAAGACAAATCGAACTTTGCGAACTTTTAAAATGCCTAGGCCTATATGAAAAAAAAAATAACAAAATGTTATTAATGAGAGAGTGAAAAAAAAAATGTTTTTATCCAAATACACATATATATATATATAAAAAAGAGCCTAATATTGATTTGTGTTATAGAGCTGTCGAGGACGGATTTTGCGGTAAATTGCATACATATACGTCATTAACACGTGCGCGCCACCGTCACGCCATAATTTCAGTAGACAGAGAAAAGTAGCTCTGGCTGTGGGTAGCATGAAACTACATGAAAGTTTGTTTGAATGGGAAAAATTGACCATGGATCATTTAAAACGGCAAACTGACCAGTTGTAAAAACACTGAAACCGTTATTTATGTGTCAATCCATCCGCTCTAATGAGATCGTGTATGTTTTTTTTGTTTTTTTTTACAGTCTATGGTGTGTTTCTTTCCACCGAACCTCATTCATCCGCGCACAGAGGATCAGAGCCGAAACACAACCAAAACAATGTTCTTCCGCAAGACGCATGCAGTTTTATTTTTTAACGGCTAGAGGCAATTGCGTGTTATAATGTCAGAATTGCGTGATATAAAGTTGCAATTGTGAGAAAAAAAGTCAGAATTCTGACTTTATAACACGAAATTCTGACTTTATATCTCGCAATTCTGACTTTATAACACGCAATTGCGACTTTATATCTCGCAATTCTGAGGAATAAATTCAGAATTGCGAGATGTAAACTCGCAATTGTGAGATAAAAAGTCGCAATTATCTTTTAAAATGTTTTATTCTGTGGCGGAAACAAGCTTCCATCTCTGCTACAAATGAACACAAAGTTTTTTCAAGAACCTACCATTTTCGTAAAGTAGGCCTACGCTTAAGTTACTATTTATCTGTATAGTTTGATATTGTTTGTACATCTGTATAGATAGATATCCATACATCCATCCCTCATCCAATCATCCTATTATGTGGATCAATATCATGGATAGAGATATAGGAAAGGGCTGCACAGTTTTGCATTAAATAAATAAATAAAATCATCAAATATTGTAATTGCTATTGAAATATATTTGTGTGTGGCAGCTGCATGCAAAATTATTATTATTAACAACAACAACAACAACAACAGTAATAATAATACAAACAAGCTCAAAATAAAATTTTAAAGGGTTTATTGCATGAAAAACAAGCTTTTTAATAAATAAACAAGCATAGTAAACGAATGTGAAAAAGATCATACTTTGGCATTTAAATTCCAACATTGTTTGTGAAAGTCCAACAAAGTTAAATGTGGCAAAATAAATATATAAATAAATACTCAAACCTGAAAAGTTGTGTGGCTCCCTGTTTTCATTTCATTATCGCTGTACACTTGGCGGGTTGTAACACTGTGCTAAAACTAACCCACCGCTGTGTAAAAAATAGTTTAAGCCTAGCTAACAGTTGCTAGGAGTTGCTGATATGTTTCAAAATGGTGCTGTGTTTTAGCCAACAAGACAGTGATTAAGGTAATATAAAGTTAGATTTGGTGACGTACACTCCCAATGCAGAAACCGAAAAAAACATATGATGAAAAAATTTACTTGCATGGTGTCAAAACACATTTTGTCCAGTCTCTTCACGAAATCTTATCAAAACTTTCCACAAATCCGCGGAAACACAACTTGCTTGACCCTGACTAACTATGTAAAAGGTCTGTGTTACATTTAACCCCGCGTTAGGTTGTGCCCCACGCTCCCCTATATCTTAAAATATGCCAGTGCCATTGTTTTGTCTCAGGATGCACACCAGCAATGCACTTTTATAAAAGCTACTTAAATGTCCTAATTGTACTAAGGCCTAATCCTGGTTTAATCTAAACCCTGTCTGTGAAACCAGGCCATAGCTTTAACATGCTTTATGAAATCCTACTCACACATTCAAAAGTTTGCAAATTAATCATAATTTTTTACTAACCCTAAAAAATCATAATGGGATCAATTGAGAATCTACTGGATGAACTGTGTATATAATTACACACAGTAATTATGTATAGAATTCCAGAGGCAACACTTTACAATAAGGTTTCATTTGCTAACATTATTTAAATATGCATTAGATAACATGAAATGACAATGAGCAAAAATTGTTTTACAGCATTCAAAAAATCTTTATTAATGCTTTAGTTAATCGCAATACAAACATTAATTGCTTGTGTGTGTTAGTCGCAGTGAATTAACTACTTAAAAAACATTTATTTAAAAAATTAGTGAATGTTAAAATTAGGACATAAATGCTGTAGCAGTGTTAGTTCATGTTAACAAATTTAGGGTATACATTTACATGACAACGATATGCTTCAAACGGAGAACAGACACCGTCAAAACAATCCCCATTCACGGATCCCCGAAAACGACTAAAAACGCTGTATTCTGCTGCCAGGCCGGTAGATAAAACACTATTGAACATGTAATGCGCATGTGCATGACGTCATCGTTTCCATAGATTTGCATTTTTGTTGTTTAAATGGAGACCATTTTCAAAAACTTGCACTTTGAAACCCGTTTCCAAAATTTTGCGAATTTTGCACCCAAAACGCTGTTGTCGTGTAAATGAATGGCCAAAACAAATAAAACCATTTCTAGTTGAAAACGGTTTCATGTAAACAGTCCCTCAGTTAACTAATGTCCACAATTCCAGAGGAAAATACTCATTAATCCTGAATCTGTTTCTAATGGTCCTTCTAAAAGCTCTTTTAGGTTGGAAAGGAATCAGTAGACACTTTCACTTCAGTTCTGAGCTAATTATTTCTGGCCAATCACGTTAATGTGGCTAATTAATTGGGAACAAACGACTTGATGATGAACAGGTGCAGACAACAGCAAAGCATGCTTTCCGTGGATAAAACACACACACAAGCTGTCTGGATTCATGCTGGAGTGAACTGAGTGGGTTTTAACTTTATTGATCTTTAATTTGATTTTGAAATGCCTCCTAAAAAAGCTTCTGCAACACCGACTGCCACGATCCCAAAGGATCCTGAGGATGAAACTATTGACACAAAACCAGGTTTGCAAGCAGTTTTGTGATGTTTATCAAATTCAAAAATGTTCCTATTAGGATTTGTTGTAGTATGACTTGTTTAAATGTTGTTTAAGATGCTCCTGAAAGCTCAAGCACTAAGGCCGCTGGACGCAAGGTTTCTCCGCACCCATCCACCATGGAGATGGTGAAAGAAGCTCTGAAAGAGCTGGACTCCAGAAAGGGTGTTTCAGCTCAAGCAATCCGTAGCTACATCAAGGAGAAGTACAAGACCGTGGATGAGACCCGGCTGAAGTTTATGGTGCGGAAAACCCTGAACAAAGGCATCGAGACTGGTGTGTTTGTGAGACCTGCGAATTCTGCCGCAACGACAACAGGTGCTCAAGGGCGCTTCAGGGTAACTTCCATTTTCTCTTGCGCCGTTCTATGAATCATTGTTAGGAATTTCAATATAACGTAATGCCTGAATGGTCACCATGTCCTCTTTCAGATTGCTGCCAAGACCAAAGCAAAGGTGCAGTCAAAGGAAAACGCTGATCCAAATGTGCAGAAAGCATCCAAACCTAAGAAAGCCAAGGCAACTAAAGCCAAGGGTGAAGGTAAAGTTTATAGGCTATTAAAGTGTTTTAAACTTCTCTTTCAAGGCATGTTTACACTAAAGTTAAGAACTGTTCTAATTCTAAGAGAATTGCAAGCATCCACAATGATTAAAGCATGAGAGTAAAGGTGTTCTTGGGTTTACTTGCAAAGAATTTTTTTTTTTTTTGGCAGTGGCTATCTCCACTAAGTGAGATTTATATTATTATTATTATTATTATTATTTATTTTTTATTTTTTAAACGATAGACTAAGTTTAAATGGCAAGTTTAGTGAACATGGCAGCATTTTCTTAGAACCTATTCACTATTTTTACGTAGTAAATTGCATATCACTATGTACACTAAATAAAAATGGCAGTACTTTCTTTGCAATAAGTGTAAATAGTTTGATGCTATTTATACTTGCAAATAGTGGCAGATGCTATTTGCACCTCAGTGTTGCATGTTAAGCGGTATGCCGTGATAACGGAGTTAGTTTAAATATTTCAATTTATTTTCAAAGTGCAATTTAAAAACAACTACCGTTGACCAATGTGCTGTACAAAATAAATAACCATTAAATAAAATGCATACAAAGACACAAGTAAACAAAGAACTGAAATCATGAATTATAAGCCAGATCAAAAAAAAAAAAAAGATTTTAACTTGGATTTAAAAATGGATATTGTGGGAGCAGTTCTGACTTGAACCTTTCAAAGTCTCGATGCGGAAAATGTCCGTCATCCCTCGACTTTAGTCTGGATTTAGGGACCACTAAGAGCCTCTGATTGGTATACTAGGAGCTCTCCCTGGTTTAAAAAGCCTCTGCCAGTAGGTGGGCTATTTGCTCTTGGTGTAAATAGAAAGTCCTCTTTCTTTTCTTTCTTTTATATTAATCTCAGTCTGTTGTTGTGCTGTGGGTATGTTGACATCACGGCAGGTTGCACTTAGAGTAAACCAATCATTGTCGTCCTTTGGTGTAGATGGGTTATGTTTTTGGCGTGAACTGGTCTTGGGACTGAAAGCCCTTTGTGTAAACCTTGTCTATATAGAATGACTGCTGTGACAACTATTTTTAGTAATGTCATGAATGCTTCAGTCTTTTTAATGGTGGTCTCCCCCTCCCATTCAAGGGACAAGCAAAGAAAAGAAGCCCACAAAGAAAAAGGAAGCCACAGATGTGAGTTGTCTTATTTTCACCTTATACATTCTCAGCTGTGAAGTCAGAACGCACATCCACCCTCTTTCTAACTTCTCTTTCTCTTAGGATGCTAAGACGCCTGAGAGCGACGCCACCGCCTCAAAGGTGGCCCCTGCGAAGAAGCCAAAGGTGAAGAATGCTGCAGGGGAGGGTGGACCGGAGCCCAAACCCAGCAAAGCTAAAAGAGCCTCTAAAGCATCAAAAGAGGGAGCTGAGGAACCAGCCGCTAAGAAAGGAGGAAAGAAAACCGCAGCAAAGGCAGAAGAGGGCGAATCTGGAGAGAAAGTCGCTGCAAAAGCCCCTGGGAAACGAGGAAAAAAGTGATTTTTGGGCTTTTTACTGTTTTTACTCATTGTGTAGTGACTTTTATTCAAGCACTTGTATACCAAATAAAGCTTTTTACGTATGTTCAAGATGTCATTGAGCTAGTTTGGTGTGAAATGAGTGCTGGTTTAAGGCTCTTTTGAGGGCTAGGTTGATGGCTGCAATGTTAGCTGATGGTTAACCAGGTTCATAGTATTACCCTGGCTGTGTCCTAAACTGTATGATCTCAGGGTACGTACTTATTTAAAATAATTCACTGCCACTAAAGTACTTCTAAGGCTCTTTAGACGGCTGTATATAGTTTACATGATGTGCACTAGTGAAACCCTTGACATGTGTTTACATGGAACACCCTAAGCCCTTGGAATCTGCTCTGTAGCTTTTGCGTTTTTTTTTTTTTTTTTTTTTTTTTTTTTTTTTCAAGGGACTGTTATTTTTTTATTTAAGGGGCTACTGGAGGAGTTTTGAGATCTGTAGTCAAAATAGACTTGACCGTTCGCCAGCAATAAACTGTTCTATGACCCCTCCAAAACGATTGTGACAAGGCATGGCCCTCACCGATAATTTAATCATTACTTGTGTACTGTTTTGCACTTGAAAAAGATGTTCAGATAGCTTTTTTTTTTTAACAACCATGAAAAACGATTTAACCTCAGCTTTCTCATCTTACACATCACACTCTGCTGTTATGGTGGCCTTTTCAGTAGATTTACTCACTAACATTGTTGTGGAAACACAATAAGCATGGAAACTAAAATATGCTAGTATCAGGCTACAGCGCACATTCTATCAGCTGCAGTTCTGGCGCCTCAGTCCCAAATACTGTAAAACTCCACGTACATTCACATCACGTTAATGCAGTGGTAGAGTTACTCACAGGACAATACACTTATTCGCAATCACAAAAGTTCATTATTTGCTCGTGCATTAAACCTGGAAAAATATGCACCAAACAAGCCACTTTGAAATTTTGCTGTTTTCATGACTAGAAAAGTTGGGTGACCCTCCCCCTAGATTAAAAAAAGTTGGATAAAGAATAACAAAGAATAAAGACATGACCCTCTGGTGGACCATTCCATAAATACCGAACGATCCCTTATGAAATAGTTACGCACCATTCTATAGACCTTATGTGCCAGATAAACAAGGGCACCACCATCTTTAGAATATTGTCTTTTAACTTCCGTTTTTGCGGTCGCTCTGTATATTTCTATGGCATTGCTGTCCAGGAGTAATTAGCTTTTGAAGTGGATTTACTTAATGTAAAGTTAACGAAAGTTATCATGAGGACTGTAATGTTTAAAGCAGACGACTTAACAGATGTCAGTCGACTCGACCGGGAAGATTTTAAAACGAGCCGTTCATTAATAAACACGCAAAATCGCTGTGAAAATACAGACCGGAAGTCAAAAGACAACGTGCAGCGCTGAAAAGGGGCGGGGCTACATAAGGTGTGTAGAGAGACTAAGTCCCTCCCCTTCCGGTCGACCACCATGGGACCTTAGTTCGGAAAAATATTGTATGGTAGTCAATGGCGAGAGACAACAAATATTTTGATCTCGTTTGAATTGTGCCCTGATTTACACATATGATGTTTGTCAATTTAAAAGATACATTTTAAAGTCAAGAAAGTCGCAGCTTGATGTAAAACTGCTGAGGTATAAGACTGTGAAAATACGTAATTACAAAGACTACAAACCCAGAAGGCGCACATGCGACGTCATACCTTTTCTCTCAATGAATGAAGCTAACTTTACTGAAGCTAACGTCTGTCATTTTTTCTATAGTCTTACATTATAATCGTAACGTTATGCTGTCATGCCTGAGTGTTTTGAGCCAGAATACACACATACGAGCAACGGATCTTGTGACGTACATAGTGCGAGACGAGAGATGTAGTTCATTGAGCGATTTTCACATAAAACTAAATGTTACTCTTCTGTTTTATGACAAACTGCGACTTTCTTGACTTTCATAATTACCTTTTAAATTGACAAACATCATATGTGTAGTTCAGGGCACAGTTCAGACGGAATAAAAAGATAAGTTATCTCTCGCCATTGACTTCCATACATATTTTTTCCGAACTAAGGTCCCATGAGCCGGAAGCGGAGGGGCGGGACTTAGGCTCTCTATAGGCCTGTGTATGTTTGGGCCGTTAAGTTAATGTAAAAATTAAATACACAAATGTAAATTATATAAACTCTGATAATGTCAATGTAAGGTACAAGTATTAAATGTCAAAATAATGCCAATATCATACGCTAGAGTTGTGTGGGTTGGGAGTAGCCTACATGAAGCAAAATCTGCTGTGACGTCACAATCATGGTCTGTGGATCTGTCTGAATGTACAAAATTGAGGGGTTGAGGGTCTGTCCGAATAAACTAACCTCATCTACTTATTGAACGCTCTTCAAATGGCGGTGGGGATTCTCTGTGGGGAAGTGCTTGAGGAAGTTTGCGAGTGTGTCTAAAAGTGGAGTTAAATGTAGGCAATGAATGTACTGCATTCACCATTCGCACTTCACTGCCATTAACAAACTCTCCCGTGGCCTTGTGGGATATAAAGTGTCCATTGTATGTGCACTTCAGACTCTCGCTGGATGTACTAGGTCATATAGGCGCTTTTTGAGTAGGCCTACTGTGTATTCAGATGTAGGCTACTACTCGTGATTTATTATAAATATATATATTTTAATTTGCATACTATATAGGCTAGTAGAGAAGTGTTTTATTTCAGATGCAGCCAATGTTGTAAAAAAAAAACTGTTTATGGTTCTAAACCCAGCAGCTGTGGCTGCCAACTTTAGCTAAAAAACAAAATGCATTAAAATTATTTTAGTTTTATAGATTGAACTTGAATTCACAGTATTTTTAATCATCTGAAATGGTGTTTAACATGGCAAATTGTTAAATTATTCATGCAAAATATATGTTAGCATTTAGCAAGTAGCCCTCAAATATTTTTCATGTAATCTGTGTTTAAACTGCAATCAGGGTGTGACATGCTCCCACGGAAGAAAATTTTGAAAAATGAAAAATGGATTTGCACTGAATTGATTCTCAAAAATACGGAACAAAGTGCGTTCCGTAACAGTTCAATACGGAACAAGACTTTTATGTGTCAAATACGGGACGATTCCGTATTATACGGAACGGTTGGCAACCCTACCTGTATATATAGATATATTCTTTTTTTTCTTTCTACGACATAAAACACATCAGTAATACCCCCTTGTGCTCTTAAAAGCTGTTAAGTGTCTTGAAAAAGGTGGTTTCTAACAAGTGTCTAGATGTTGACACAAAAAGTTTCACACCAAACGGTTAAACTCATCTACTCACTAGTCGCTTTCACAACCTCATATAATCATGCTGTTGTATGCTATTCTAACTCAAACTTTCAGAGAAAATGTGTGTTTTAATAACTGAAACAGTTGACTGAAGCTTAAAGGTGGTGATGTTGAAGTCATGTGACCGTGCTGCTCTTTGTGCGTAGCTTTTTACTTCTGCCATTTGTTAGTCACAGAGATTATTTCCTGCAATAATCCATAAATCAATGGAAAAATTAAGCAAAAAAATGATCAAAGGAACCAGGGTGATGCCAACTTCTGGGTTGGCCAACAAAAATAAGTCATGCTCTATAGTTTTAATTGAGTGCCTTTGAGGGTGCTTAATGAATCACACCGATTTTCTCCATGTTTGATGTAAGTGGCTGTTCGCTATTCAGGTCACACTTTCCAGTGCACATGCTACTGAGATAATTACAAACTCCTGATGAAATCCCGAGGTGGTTTATAGCAAGTGTTGTGTGGCCGCTGGTTTTTGTCAAGTCAAAAACAACTCCTTTGTAAGACAGGCTTCTGCAGGACTAGTGTGGGTTTTTACTCAACAGGGATGTATGTTGATATTTTCATGCTATCTTTACAAGGATTAAAAAAGTATTTAGGCTAGCTAAAGCTGATCCCGTATCAGAGTTTAAAACCAACCCCCCACCCAGGTTAAGGGAAGGCCTGAGCAGTCAAGACAATCACATTAAGACTTGCTGATCCGCAGGAAAGACACCCGGATCAGAGGTCGCCTGACAATGAAATTCTTCACTCTGGGACTGAGGCTGATTGTGAACGTTCGGCCCCTTGAGGGAAGTTTAATAAGACAGTTTTAACTGTGCAGTTTCCACCACGCTCGGGTCCCCGAGGGCCCGCTGAAGCCTGGGGCGAACGAAGGGCCGATTCAGGCGAAAATCCCTCTGATTACCCTCTCATTAGTGCACGGCTCCCAGCCAGGTGAAATCACTGAGGAGTGGGATGGCGGAAGAGTAGAAGAAGAGGGAAAACAGACTAAATGACCGCAGGTGGACAGAGGGAGGACAGGAAAACAGATTGATGAGGTGGATGTGTGGACAAGGAAGATGGATTGAGGAAGTGAAAACAAATGGAGTGATATGAAAGAGGACAAATAGACCGGGCTTTAAAGTTAAGACAGACTGATTGAAAGAATGATAGAGGTGGGCAAACACTAAACCGTACGCAGACTGAGAGAGGCATGGACAGATTGATGGAGGGAAGGAAAGATAACCTCAGGCTGAGAGAGAAGCGAAACATCTGAGCTGTTCTTGAAATGCATGCGATGTTGAAGGGGTTCTGACTCTTCCGGTGTGTGTGTGTGTGTGTGTGTGTGATGAGCTACTGTGAGATGAGGAAGGGCTGTAACCACCATAGACAAGATCCCAGCAATAATCAGATATGATGCTTTTGATAATGCTCTGCTGGGTTAAATTATGCAAAACTTTGCTTGTTGGTGTTAAGATGACAAAATAAAATTTTAGGATAGTCTGTCTCAGTCAGTGGTCTAACAGCGCTTGTCAATGTCAAGCTGACTGAAATGGCCAATCAAATCAAAGAAGTCGGGGCTTACTGTTCATAGAAGTTAAAGGAGTATTCCAGCATGACACTTCAGTTTTAATGGTTAAAGAGTGCAAGGTAAGATGTAAGTAGCTAAACATTTAGTATTAGATTACTTTTTTATGAATGAAATGTTAAATGTCCGTCAGTAGTATCCAGTGATGGAAGCTATAAAATATTTTGTCAAATTTCACCTTTTTGAATGGACCCATTTCACAGACTGATACATTTCCACAGTCATTAACCTTGTAAATCTAGCAATGTTTTAATATATATATATATATAATGTACATTACATATTACACGATACTTTGTGTCATTGATTACACTGGTCATCTGATCAGTAATGAGTATTTTGATATGTTTTCCTCTTTTGTAAAGTGCTAGAAATGCTATTGTGGATTTTTTTGTATTTTGTATAGTTTCTGTTCACCAGTTCAGAAGTTTACCCAACTATGACGACTTCTACTTCTGAGACATTAAAGGGTCCATTATAAATGTATAATTTACGTAGGCTAATTCATGTAATCCATAATTGAATGTCACATGTTTTCGGCATATTAGGCATACGCGTAAGAGTGAATGTGTGCATATTTTAAAATAAAAACTTGGTTTGGCCATCCCAATATTCAAGACATGCTTACGGCTTTGATTTGTGGATATGACTTAATATAGCGGGGGAAAAAAATTAGACTCGACTCTATGTTTGTGAAAACGAACTAAAGACATGTCACAATAATGCACTTTCATTGGATGTCTATCAGGCAAGTTCACAGGAGAGTTTAAAAGCAGAAATGTGTAGCTTGTATTTTAATAATGTGTGCCAGATAATAATGTGAGCTATTGAAATATAAAGTTGTCTAGATGAGCAAAGGATGCCCAAACAAATCAGTTAGGACAGTTTTTAGGACAGTTAGGAAGTAAGAGTACCATCTCTTGCTTTTCAGGCCAAGCTTTCCTCTGTTTTCTTGCCTTCCTTATCATCAATTAGTATGCTGAAGTTTACCTGGTCACTATTATGTTATATCCTACCGGTCAACTCGCAGTGTTAAAGCTGAGGGCCCTCTTGTCTTTGGCAGATGATCCTGGCAGTTGTGCCCAATGTCCCAGTCCATAATCCAGCCCTGCTACATCATCTTTTTCTTTTTTTAAGTAGGACTACTTTTCTAGGCGGATTAATTTGAGACTATACATTACCTGTGGTGGATTTTTTTTTCTGTATTACAGAGCAACATTTTACACAGATCAGGAATCGTATTTGTTTCTGTGTCTCAGATTCTGTCCTCAAAGCTTAACTTGTATTCAACTCGGAACATTGTTTTAACTCTTATTATGACCAGCAAATCCCCCTAAAGCATGGAATGTTAATAACACACACACACACACACACACCCCTTATGGAGTGTCTGGTTTTATATCACTCTTATCTCCGTCCCCTCTTCAGTCAGGTCTACCCATATGCTTCACTGCACACAAGAATGAACTAGACATAAAGAGCTGAGTGTTCTCACACACACACACACACACACACACACACACACACACACACACACACACACACACACACACACACACACACACACACACGCACACACACACACACACACACACACACACACACACACACACACACACACCTCTAATAGGACAGACCTCTGTCCTTATCTTCCCCGTCGTTCTATAATGGATGGCCATTCACACAAAGGTCACATACACACTCTGTCAACACTCAGGCACCAGAGACGTCCCTCTGACAAGTGTGTCACACACAGCAGTATACACTAAACACACACTAAAGCACAAGAGAATGACCTCCTATAAAACAGACCAGTAAAACAAAGCGACTTCAAAAACTAAATTACAGCACTTGTTCGTCAATGTTTGCCGGATTCTGTGAAACAACTTTGTTGTTGTTTTTTAAGCCCATAATTAAGTGAGTATCCTATACTTATTTTACAAAAGTGTGCATAATTGACAAAGACTATGTTTTCATTTCCAAATCCCCTTATTTTTGTGTTCGTGCAATGAATTTTTTAGAATGATTTCAGTTCCATTAGCTTTCTAGTTTGTGCCAAAACACTCCTCTTAGACCCTGTTTACAGCTGGTGTTAAGATGCGTTTTGGTCGATCGGATCACAAGTGGACAACACTAAATACTGGTTTAAAAAGGGTCTAAAACGCTTTGAGCTTGTCCACTTTCGAACACTTCCAGAGGTCGTGGAAAACACATTCAACCGGATTGCTTTCGTAGTGTAAACGCTCATGTGGTCGAATGTGTTCAAACAGACACAGAAGACCGTCTACTCTCCGTCTACTGAACTAATGCGTGAACATTATGGGAAGAGCTCTAGCCAGACGGGATTTAAACTTTGTCGGCTGGAGACTCAAGTTTAGTTTGAAGAGGAAAAATGTACCAAGCACAATGTTCTCTCAGCATTCCTGATTTCTAACACACACTCACAGCGTTCGGCGTGATCTTGCGTCTGTCAGAGCAGAAACTAAAGCTGATGCTCTCCGTATGTTCTTCAGTCGTCTCCAGTTGTGTTCATATGTAAATTGTGAGAGCTTATTTTGTCCGTTAGACCGAAACATCTTAAAAAACCCATACATTAACCCGCCCATAGAAGAAATCAGGACAGAAGTGGTTGAAAGTGGAGAAAAGAGACGGATTAAAACACCAGGTGTAAACGGGAATGTGTCTCCCTCGTCTACTTGTGATCCGATCGACCAAAACGCATCTTAATACCAGATGTAAACAGGACCTTAAAGACCTGAAATGGTTTGGGGAATGACATTTTCTTTCCTGTGTTGACCAAAAATGCGTAGCCCCTATAACATCCGTTAGTTTTCTTCTTCTTCTTCTTCTTCTTCTTCTTCCCCTTTTCGTGGGAAAATGATGAAATTTGGCATACTTAATGGGGTGGGCAGGAATAATCAGTTTTTATATTATATTATATAATCAGTTTAAATATCAACTTTTCTTTTGGTTGTAACTTTTCAACCCTTTGTCCTAAAATTGATTCATTACCATGATTTGAGGGTACATGTCAAAATTGACGACAGAGCCATATAATGAAATCTGAAAAATGTCTTCTTTTTTTTTGCTTATAGCTTGTGAAATATTTGACAGAAATTATGAATTCCTCAGGTCATGCTGAATCTTTTGATCCCAATTTTGCCAGAATTGGTCAAATCATCCATCCACCATTTAAACATTTGATGTAAATACATCAAATGTATAAAAGTAAAAGAAGAGGGAAAACAGACTAAATGACCGCAGGTGGACAGAGGGAGGACAGGAAAACAGATTGAATACCAGATGATTTATTGATTTCCTTTAACCGCTTCGACACACTGGCACAAAATGTGGTAGGGATCATAGATATCATAAAGTCTAGATGTCTCGTCCGCGCTGCTGGCCAATGGAGCTCGACATCCGCACACGGCGGCCATCTTACGACAGGGTGCTCGCTCACTCATAACATGGTGCATGTACTTTTAAATAACCATAACTTCCTCAATTTTCTACCGATTTTCAAACGGTTTGGTTTGTTATAAACGTCAGAGATGTAGCTATTATACTGCATACATATGAATAATTATGTTCAAAATGTTTAAGCATTCAGAATTATAGCCACGTTAATAACGTTTGTAAGAAACCAAACCGTTTGTAAATCCGTCCAGATTTCAGTGAGATAAGAGGATTTGTGTGCGTGCTGCTCACTCACCTTAATTCACAGAGCCCTGTCCTAAGATGGCCGCCGGTGATGCCGGAAGTGACTCCGCTTTGAGCCATCTAGCCTTTATATGATATCTATGGTAGGGATCATCATCAGCATGACCTCAAGATATCTGAGAAATTTAATGTCAGCGCCACCTAGTGTTCCAAAGATATACGCCTTTTCACATGGCTTCAAAATATTGTCTTGGTGTTTTTTTTATGTTCCTTAGTTCCTATATGGATTATTTTTCTCCAACTACATCATCGTCAATGATCATAATTTTGAAGGCTATGCTAGCTTCATGATTTTTCCTATAGCAGTATCTGAACTGAAATTGTCAGTGGATTACTGTCCCTTTTAAAATGTAGTTTGGCACATAAAACATGCTTAATTGCTTATTGTTTAAGCATGAGAGTTGAGAACTCAACATTATTCACAGACACTTCATTGGGGAGCTTGCTAAAGATGGGAAGTGCAGCTTTTTGGCTTGAGTAATGACTGAGGAAGATGATAAGTCCATATGCGAAGGAAGAGAGGAGTGTGCTGACTTCTGTCTTTTGTCCTGCAAAGGGATGCATGGTAAGAGGAGAGTCTGGCAGGCATTGTTTAAAGACAAAGATTGGAGTAGGGGGTGGGGTGGGACACTTGAGGAATGTGCTTTGTGTTCTTCCTCGAAAGATAAAGGCTCCTGGAGCAAACAGACACGCAACTGAGACAGACAATCATAGACCCCAGAAACTCAGCACAGCAACGTGTAATTTACTAAAGCATTCAGAAGGGCTTACCACAATCATAATCTCTTAACCACTCTCCCGCCCTAATAATACGGACCCAATATTAAAACTATTTGTGTTTGACATAAGGCTTCTTGTTTCAGTTTCTTGCAGATGAACAACTTGGTCCACATAGGTTTCAAATGCAGCCAAAAAAAATAAAAATAAAAAAAAAGCTTTTTAATGTAAAAAATGCGGTTATCAGTCATATTTCATTCCAAAATAAAAATAAGTCAATTAAATTTTCATGACAACTCCCTAACCCTACAACTTATTACTGTGATGCAACTCTCATAATGCAGATATTTTTCTTCTAATAAACAATATGCATTATGAATATCGTTATTATTAGTGTTTTTTGTTATTTCATTTATATTATTAGATTTGTTCTGGGCTATGTTTACACCTACAGCTTGTTTGTCAGTTAAAAAAAAAGATAACCGATTGATTAAAATGTTTCTTTAGGGGAAAAAAAGATATTGGTTCAACTAATTATTGGTGTTTCTTTAGTCAGGACACAGTGATTTTCATTACTTTGTTTCTGTAATGGGAGTCTAAGGATAATTATCTTTGAGAACATAGATAATTATCTATGAAAAAATTAGAAAGAACTTTTAAAAAGTAAAACATTGAGGCACATCACATTAGAATTCCAGGGGGAAATGTTTATAATCGTCTTTAAAAGAACGTTTCTAAATTACTTTGTGTCTTTATGCAAAATCTAATTTATTATCTTTTGATTCTAGGATTAAAAGTGTACCTAAACACATTTTCATGAGACTGACCAAATACCACTGAGACGTGTTTGCAAAGAAGGGATGGATAAACTTACAAACAGACATGCAAGGAAACTGCAGCTTGGGAGGAAAAAGAGCGGAGGCGAAGTCAGAAGAAGGTTTAAGTCAAGGACATTTTCAAGGAGTCTTGGGAAAGAACTGGTTCTTTCTTCTGAAGGGATTGGGGACAAGAGATCCATTGGTGAAGAGACACAGACCGGGGGGGGGAGGGGGAGGTGAACTCTAAGCCCCATTCCCAAATCTCACTCGCACCTCTGCAGAGGAAAGAAGGTCATTGTATCTTCAGGGAGGAATGCTTAAAACAAGAATGTCCAAGAAATCGGATAACCCCAAAACAATTATGGAAATATGCATCCAGTAGGTGTGTGTGTGTGTGTGTGTGTGTGTGTGTGTGCAGACAGCAGCATAGTCAGTCACAGATAAAAGGATCAAAGAGGAACACGGGAGAACGGGAAGAGAGCAAGAATTAAAAGGGTCATATAAAATTTGCATTCATTTCGATTTTTCTCTGAGGTCGACTTTTATTGTTTGTGAGAGATTTATGTGCCAAAAACATATTTAGTGTGTCATGACCATTTTCCACCCTCTCTCTGAACCTTAGAATTAAACAGGCTTCTTAATTCAAGATTATGTTTCTGCTGTGCCTTGACTACATATGTAAATGTGCCCTTCACCTTGAGTTTGTTGCCCCATCTTTCAATAACATCCTCTTTTTGCAAATCTGCATTACATAGCGAAATGTTCACAAAACCAACCCAATCTGGTCCTCTCAAATGGTTAAGATCAAACCAAAATTATCTCAAAAATAAACAGCCACCCATTTCCAACATTTTGGACACACAGCACACAGGAACATCACACGCTTTGACAGACTTTAATACTTCTAATCTTATCAAAGGTTCTTCTGGTGTTTAGGAAAAATAGTATTTATAATACTTCCTTACTTCACATGTGCAGTCACATTTACCATTGTTAGGCGAAGTTTCGCTGATGAAATAGGATAGGAAATCCAAGCGATTGGGAATTTCCCCAAGCAGATTTCGCATCAGCGGTTCAGGTTGGTCACATTGAGTTGCCATGTTGACCAATGAAAGTTGATTGGAATGAAAGTGACTTCAGTGTGAGCTGTGCTTTATACATCACTACACTATTCATAATAAACAATGGACCGTTTTGAAATATCGTTAATGTCACCACATCTTAAGTTTCAACACATGCTCTTTTTGGACTAGGGAGGACATTACAGTCTCTCAGGCTCTGTTTACTCCTGGTATTAAGATGCATTTTGGTCGATCGGATCACAAGTAGACGAGGGAGACACATTACCGTTTACACCTGGTGTTTTAATCCGTCTCTTTTGTCCACTTTCAACCACTTCTGTCCTGATTTTTCGAGGTGAGGGTCTATGGGAGGTAAATCTGTGTGTTTTTTTAGATCTTTCGATTTAATGGACAAAATAAGCTCATGCAATTTACATATGAACACAACTGGAGACGACTGAAGAACATACGGAGAGCATCAGCTTTAGTTTCGGCTCTGACAGCCACAAGATCACGCCGAACGCTGTGAGTGTGTGTTAGAAATCAGGAATGCTGAGAGAACATTGTGCTTGGTACATTTTTCCTCTTCAACCAAACTTGAGTCTCCAGCCGACAAAGTTTAAATCCCGTCTGGCTAGAGCTCTTCCCATAATGTTCACGCATTAGTTCAGTAGACGGAGAGTAGACGGTCTTCTGTGGCGGTTTGAACACATTCGATCACATGAGCGTTTACACTACGAAAGCAATCCGGTCGAATGTGTTTTCCACGACCTCTGGAAGTGTTCGAAAGTGGACAAGCTCAAAGCGTTTTAGACCCCGTTTACACCTGTATAAGTTCGTCCACTTGTGATCCGATCAACTTAAACGGTCAGCGGTCTTAATAAACTCTTTCTAATCAAGTGAAATTCGGTTCCTTGTGTTATTAAAATAGAAGCAATCAAGAAAGAACATTTTAAAACTAGTCTAAATGTATACATTTTATTGTAACAGAAACACAGATTACACTGACAAAGAAAATGAATCTTTTTACATAAATCAAGATATATTTATACAAAAAAAAAAGAAGAGGCAACAGAATAAAAGTCCCTGGTTTGTTCTTGTGGATCTCCAATGTGAAGACCAAATCCTCCTACCCATAAACCCACGCGTGGTTTGAAAGGGTGGCTTTTGAATCTTGTGGTCAGTTGATGATGAACACCAGCTTCAAGTTGGTGAGTCAAACCAGCACAACATTCCTGTAATAAACAAACAGTATGGCACGCGTTCAAAGGTTGTTTCGAGTCTTTCAGCCACTCATAAAACAACAGACAGTCTTTTATTTGGTCTCTTTTTAGTGCCACTCAAGTGTTGCAGATCTCTACATATGTGTGTGTGTGTGTGTGTGTGTGTGTGTGTGTGTGTGTGTGTGTGTGTTTGTAGAAGCACGTATGTTTCGCATATTTCATTCACCAATGGAACCTCTGCTTCGTGTCTTTCTCCTCTGAAAAAAAGTGCTAAGACTTTTGTGCTAATTTTTCTTATTGCTGCTCACATACACACACAGAGTGCATCCTTTAAAAAAATACCATTTTCCTAGCACTTCAGCCACGTAGTGTGTATCTGTGTGTGTGACCGTTCGCGCACAACACATCCTTAAAACGAAAGATCAAAAGTCGTCATTAATAATCACTTGTATCCACATTCTTGCGTTATAAAGATCAAATGTCTCGTCTTATGCTGCGTTATCCTCCTTCAGTCTCTTCGGTATCAAAGTCTCCTTTAGAAAAATACTCTGCAGAAATGGAAATACGTCACTGTCTTTGCATGATGATGTCAGAGCAAGTCTTTTCTTTTGGATTACATCACATGGCACCCCGAAATGCTGAAAAGGGTGAGGTAACATCCCGTATGAGACCCGTTTGATATCACAAATGAAGCTTTGTAATATTAGTGGTATTTCAGTGACAGTTCCCACAGGTTTCCTGGACTGGTCCCCTTTAGGTAGTCTTGGAAGCAAGTATTCAATCTTGATCCTTAAGTGACCCGGTAAAAAGGAAGTAAAAAATGTTCCTGATTGTGAGTGGACAGGTTACATGAAGGTTCTCCTGCAAACTCGACAAGCGTTTGCATGTGTGTGAGTGTGTACGGTTCACTCAGTAGAGCACATTCCCTGGAGTTTTGTTCTGAATCCCAAGAGCTTCGATGCTGGACAGAATCTTCTTCTGATGACCAGCCAGAGTTATTCCCAAACGCAGCAGATCCCTGAGACACGGAAAGAGAGAGAGAGACAAAACAACAGAATTAGACCATAGCTTTTAAAATAACAGCGGACATGAACACAGAAAAGCTTATATTATGTTGTTTGCATATGTAGAAATAATACATTTATGTACATATACAATACAATTCAAAAGCTTGGAAGTTTTTTTTTTTTTTTTTGGTGAAAGAAATGTGAACTTTTATTCTGCAAGGATGCATTACATTAATCAAAAGTGATACATTGTTCCAAAGAATTCTTTTTTGAGAATTAACGTAAAAAAATTATAAAAAAAAGTATTTTTAAATAAATGCTGTTCTTTAGATTTTTCTATTCATCAAAGAGTCCTGAAAAAATAAAAAAATAAGCACAACTGTTTTCAACATTGATAATAATCAGAAATGTTTCTTGAGCATCAAATCATCATATTAGAATGATTTCTGAAGGATCATGTGACACTGAAGACTGGAGTAATGATGCTAGAAAATAGTTATTTTTAATCTGTATTTTTAACCAAATTCAGCCTTGGTGAGCAGAAGAATATATAATATAATATAATAAAAGTCCCTTTTATGTAGTTTCTTTGTTTTTATTTAGTTATTTAAAAAAACATTTTTTTATAAATTTGATTGTGAATCTGTTTATTTCCTCTTCACCAAAGAAGACGTTTTTAATCTTCCTTGTAATGCAGTTGTATTTTTCCGAATTTGCTCTCTATTATATCTGTATTTCAGTGTGTTGTTGGATGAAGGTGATAGTCTCTTCACTCACTCTGTGTTGATGTGGGCGAGCAGCTGCATGGACGTGTAACCGGCCTGTAGAAAACTCTCCTCGTAACGCTCCATCTTTATGGCCCTGAGCCAGTCGCCCACTGTCCCACAGGATGAGGGCGTCAGAGGGGAACGCTGGTCCAACAGAGGGTGAGAGGGTCTGAGGAGGAACACAGGGGACCGTTAAAACGCATGTAATTGCCCATATTAAGATGACGTCTTGAGTCAGCCTGCAGCAACACAAATCTAGAGAGGCTGCCAACTAACAGCTTTCCCTTGAGGCGAGGGGGAGGGGAGAGCAAAATGTGACGGACAGATATGAGCCCAAACTGAGACTTGATTGACAGGCTGACAGGCCAACATGCCGAGAGGGGAGGGGCAAGACTAACATACAAGAGCCCATACTGTGAGCTAATGAAATGATGGACGGAATGAGATCTGACTAAAGCTAAAACAGACACTTCTATGTTCTTGATTGACAAGCATTGTTGGGGCAAATGCATTACTGTAATCGCATTACCTCTCCTGTGACCAAGTAACGTTAGAACTATTTTTCAGTAATCGTGTTACAGCACAACATTAACTCTTAATTCGCCAGCGGTTTTGAAAACAAGTGTCAGTCACCGCTAGCATTTTTGATCATTTTCACAAAATATGTGAATATGTATTATAAAAACACAGACCTCTGCTTTCAAACAAACAAACAAAATTTTTTTTTCTAAAATTTATTCTAGCTTCATGCATTCTTTTTTTGTTTATCAACACTTGAATGTGCGTTAGTTTAATAAAAAAAGCAACATTTTGAACAAAAAGCTGAGAAAACCACAAAGACTACGTCTGGAACAGATTCAGAACGATGACCAAAACACAGATGGAGTAGATCGAGTCCATCAACACCCAAAGCTTCACAGTCCTGTATCTCATCCTGGGCCGACACTTCATTCAGTAACATTAGGCAGTTTTGAATAATATTCTGTTTAATGTTGGTGATTGCATTATTTTACATATGCATATGATTACTTATGATATCATTTGTTTCTGCTTCCTTTCGCATGTGCTCTGATCAGGAGATTCAGTACTCTTTCAGAAGATGCGTAATAGCGCCCCCTACCGTACAGCAGTGAAAAAAACAGAAAGCCGAAATTTCCGTGGGAAAGAGTTCATTGTTTTGGTTGACATGGCAACATAAAACCAATAGAAATACAACTGACAATTGGGTAACGCTTTTATTTGAGTCCACTTAAGACATTCTACAAATAATATTTAACTACGTCAACCAGCAGTCATTAGAGTATTAGTAGTCTGTCAACTCGATATCTGCTTTGTTTCTGATTCTGATATATAATATCTGCTTAATTTCTGCACTTTATTCTGATGCTTCCCCCAACAGACATTCTACTGACTATAAGTGACTTCTACTAACACCTAACAGTCTACTAATACTCTAAAGAGACTTAGTTGACGAGTTACTTATAGTTAGTAGAATATCTAAAGTGGACTATTGAAATGTAACCGAAATATGAAATGTCCTAACATTTATTTGATCCAAAATAAAGAAATCAGTGGGCAATTTGATGCATGCTTTCCATAGTAATTTTGTGTAAAAATTAGAAATTGTTTGCAATTTAAAAAAAAAACCTTTTGCTGTATTCGGCTGCAATGCTCTTTGTAATAACTGCAGAAGTCATTGATATGGATAATGGATGTGAAACTCACCCTGCCCCCTCTTGGGCGGTGATTTTAAGTGAGGCAGGGTTGCGGATTAGCTTGTCGAGTGCTGAGACGATGTTGGAAAAGCGTGGCCGGGCCGTCCGCTCCTTCTGCCAGCAGTCCAGCATCAGCTGGTGCAGGTATGTGGGACAGTCAGGGGGGGGCGGCAGTCGGTAGTCCTGCTCGATGGCATTGATCACCTGATTGGGTGAGACAGATTTCATTAATAAGCGCAGGAAGAAAGAGAGGAAGTGAGAATGCAGGGTCGAAAGAATGTATTAGTGAAAATAAATGTATAATGCATAATGTCAATATTAGCACTTTTAAAATGTTATGTTTTGTTTCGGAAAAATTAGAGTGATATTGGAAACATAATGCACACTACCATTCAAAAGTTTGGGGTTGGTAAGATTTGCTTTTTGAAAAAATATGCTCACCAAGGCTGTATTTATTCAATCACAAATACAGTGAAAACAGTACAATAGTGGAATATTATTACGATTTATTTAAATATATATTTTAAAATGCAATTCATTCCTGTGATCAAAGCTGAATTTTCAGCATCATTACTCCAGTCTTCAGTGTCACATGATCCTTCAGAAATCACTCTAATATGATGATTTGCTGCTCAAGAAACATTTATGATGATTATCAATGTTGAAAACAGTTGCTTCTTATTTTTATGGAAACTGAGATGCATTTCTTTCAGGTTTCTTTGTTGAACAAGAACAGCATTTATTGAAATGTGAATCATTACTGTCACTTTTGATCAATTTAATGCCCTGTTAAATAAATCATACATACCACACACTTTTTGAACAGTAGTGTAACTTAAAGCAATATTTGCAAACATTTGCATTCCAAACATAATTATCAACCACTGCTAATGGATAATTCTCTATATCACCGCTCTATCATCTGCTTTAATCTAAAGTAAAACTGTCACAATATTAACCAAAATGTCATCATATTAAAACAAACACTTACATCCTGGTTACTCATGTCCCAGTATGGTCGCTCTCCAAACGACATCACTTCCCACATGACGATTCCGTAACTCCACACATCTGATGCGGAAGTAAATTTCCGGAATGCAATCGCCTCGGGCGCCGTCCAACGGATGGGAATTTTACCACCCTGAAAGAAGAACCAGATCAGTTACGCTCTGATAAACAGTGGAAATTAAGATCATGATGCACGTGTTGCATTCCCCCCCGCCCTAAAAACATTGAGTCCGTGTGAAGTGCTTCACGTCGCCCGAGCATTTGCTCTCACCAGTGAGCTTGTGTATGTAGGATCAGAAGAATTCTCTTGCAGGAATCTCGACAGACCAAAGTCGGACACCTTGCAAACCAGGTTACTGTTGACGAGAATGTTCCGTGCGGCAAGATCCCGATGTACGTAACTCATTTCGGAGAGATACTTCATTCCCGATGCGATGCCGCGCAGCATGCCGACTAACTGTATTGGAGTAAACTGGCCATCATTGAGCTGGAGAGAAACAAAGATCATGTCAGAGAGTCCTCGTGTATGAGAATCACTGGCTACTTTTACATGCACAACGATTCATTCCGATCGATGAATCCGAACGTAGTGAACGCTAATCATGTGATCAGGTTAATGTGCGCGTTTATATGTCAATATCTTCAATATAAGTCCTTTCAGTTTCGGTTTTCAATCCAATCAAGTGTTTACATGTTCTCTCGATCGGATTAGAAAAGGAATAAACCACCCCTTTCAATCCGATCAAAATTGAATTCGGATTGAGCTCAATCGGTTCGATTAAGGTGTTTTGCATGAAGGCTTTTCAGTTCGACTGAGCCGTCAATCCGATAACTAATGGATTATTTGGTTCAATGTAAACGTAGCCACTGAGATGTTACGTCAACAAACACGTACCACTAGATGCATACTTACTCTCAGGAAGGAGTCCAGAGCTCCGTTCTCCATGAACTCTGTGAGGATCATGACGGGACAGCTGGCTGTTATTATGCCTTCCAGGTGGATAATGTTGGGGTGCTGGAACTGGCCCATGATTGAGGCTTCGGAAAGGAAGTCCCGCCTTTGCTTGTCTGTGTATCCACCCTTAAGAGTTTTAATGGCGACGTAGTTCTCCTTCTTCCCAGGAATCCTCAGCCGTCCCCGACAGACCTCGCCAAATTCGCCTGAAATGGCAAAACAAAGCACACAATTTGTAACCATTTTTTAGTCCAGCCAAGTTGCGACTGTAATAAGAAAAGACGTTTTCTGTGAAATCTCTTAGCTGTGTGTTAAATATCAAAGACTTTGCTTTCTGTGCGAACAGAAAAATGATCTATACACCTTTGTTATATCGGTAACACTTTACAATAAGGTTCATTAGTTAACATTATTGATAACTAATAATGAACTGCACTTATATAGCGTTTATTAATCTTTGTTGATGTTAATTTCAACATTTATTAATACTTTATTAAAATCTTGTTAACAGTTGTTAATGCACTGTGAACTAACATTAACAGCTGTATTTTTTATTAACTAACAACAAATACAGTAACAAATGGATTGCTCATGGTTAGTTCATGTTAGTTAATACTAATGAACTGTATTGTAAAGTGTTAGCGTTATATCTTACAAATGACTGAAACCGAATACGTGACTGTACTGTCTGAAAATAAATCATGTGTCCAAATGAAATGAATGTTGTGAGGAAGGAAGACTTACCCGCCCCAATAACCTCTTCGATTTTGACAAATGAGACATCAATCTCCTTAGCAAACTCTCTCACGGCCTCATTAGGGTCCTCGTAAGTGAATGGATCAATGTAAACTTTCACTCCTTGGAGAGAAAAACGTGTCAGTTACTCCATTAATCAAAATCAAAAAGCCACAACTTAAACAGAATGCATAATTATAATAAGATAAGATGTTGCAGTGCTCACCTTGACCCATGAGATACTGGCCATTTTTATCACTCAGTTCTGGATCTTTGAAATGATTTTGCTTCCTGTGAACAGAAAAGGAAAAAATGCATATGAATAAGGAACATTACAGAACATTCCCAAAATATGTAGGTCTTTCAATGGTAAACACTGGTGAACATGCACAAACAACAAAACTCGTTTTAGGTTTTTAGACATTAATGCCCAGCAAAACTCTAATTACATTTTCAAGGATTGAGGAAAATCCCATGGCAGCATGACGCATGCTTCAAGCTATTTCACAGCTGAGTGAGTTGAAGTTTGACTTAAAGTGTTTAGATTTTCAGTTCAATCCATTTTTCTCCACATCCCAAGTCACGGACTGCCTGACGCTGCATGCTAACTGCTGGTTTGGTGCTAGTTTAGCGGATTTATCATGTCGTTGGCCACTTCGCAAGGTCTTTTTTGGCTGCTTGACCACAGAAGTATTGCTGGTTAAGCTAGTTAGCCAAGTCTGGTTGGAACACCAGCATGCTAGCATCTGAAACATGCTTGTCTCTTCAGCAAAGTTGGGTAATGTTAAATAGCTAACTTTGAGTATGACTTTAAAGAATCTTATGCAATCTTTCAATGCAACAAAAAAGTGCTTGGGAATGATGTTGGACAGTCGCTGTCTGAGATGTTTAGGAGTAATTTGCTTTATGCCTTTACACACACAGGTTTAAGCGGGAACTGCCAAGCCCAAATATACTGCGTTTGGGTCTCACTGACATTGCTAGAAAAGGGCAAAAATAAATACACTGTATTCATTGCATGGCCGCCGAAAGTACATTATTGCCTCGCTTACGGTTTCCCAAACGGGGGTTCATGGGTTGATAAAAAGCTAATAATTAATAAAATGGAATGTAACATTAAAATGGATGGTAACACTTTATTTTAAGGTGTCATTGTTACACTGTAATATAAAGTAACTACATGTACTTACTATATGGTTATGATTAGGCTTTGGTTTAGGGTTAGTTGCATGTACTTATGTATAATTTTTCTATAGTAACTGCATGCAACATATGTAGCAATGACACTAAAATAAAGTGTTACCAAATAGATAAATATAATGTAGGGCTGCACAATTAATCTAAATAAAACTGTAAATGTGATGTAAATCAAAGGCTGGAATTTAAACAAGTAAATCTAATAATCTCGAGGGTTTGAATTTTTGTAAGTGAAGAATTTAAGACATAAATATTAGTACTAGTAGTGTAAAATAAAAGTATTGGAATTATCACGTTTTTTTTTTAAACCTTGCAGTACAACAATTATATATTTTTATAATTAGAGTTAAAAATAATACTAATAATACTTAATTTTTTTAATAAAAACATTGTTTTACTTGCATTTCGTGCAACCATTAACCATCGTCAGAAAACCGTGAATATGCGAATGTGTTGTTAAATTATTGAAATACTAACTTTTAGATTTTAAGGGATCGCAAGTTCACTACTTCCAACACGAAGTCTGTTCCAAACGTAACTTCTATTTCTCAAATTCTAAGATTGGATCGCATGTTAAAAACGAAAAACACATGTCAAATTGTATGAATTGTGAGTCAGCTGCAATCTGACGTTTTTAGGGAGCTCGGAGAAATCCGGGAAACTTGTTGTGTCATGCCTGGTTTGGGCTCGGTGTGCTTGTTGTGTTCCATGTTTTAGTTTTTGGTCTTTTGTTGTCATATTATTCTGAGTAAAGAATGAACCGAATGCACAGTAAATCCCTCTCTCCACCCCGTTCTTCCTCTTCCTGTGTCTTTGTCTCTTACCTCAGGCTCTGGTCTCTTATTCAGACAGTTTCATGATGTATTATACTCGAACGCAGTCTTAAATTACTCAGGTCATTCTTGTTATTCTTGTTTTTTCTTCTCTCTCTTTTTCACTGTATGTCCTTCTCATTCTTTCTTTGTGTTTTGGACTTTGGACGCTCGCTTACGGCTCAAAACTGCGTTCAGAGAAACTCACTGGTTTGCAACTTAAGGCTGAAAGGAGAATGAATGGACTTTGCTTAAAAGTTATCCTTAAAACAAATTAGTTTGAAAGAATTCAGTTTATTTATTTTTTACCCCTAAAGACACTCAAGTCTGTATTCTAAAGTTTAGTGAAAGTCGATTCAGATTCTTTCATTATTTAAAAGATCTGAGCTATACGTTCATTTTATAGCAGTCTGTCCCATGTTCTGTTTCTTAAGGCATATTAGGAGATACATCCGAAACAAAATTTAATACTTAGAAAAAAACATAACTGAGAACTTCATAGCTTTCCAAATTTTTCCACGTCTATATTTCTCCCTGATTTCCCAGGATTAAAATAGCCACGTTTGTCCCACCCAGTGCTGATGGCAGGTCTGGACCGGAGGCTCCCTGTGTGTGTGTGTGTGTGTGTGTGTGTGTGTGTGTGTGTGTGTGTGTGTGTGTGTGTGTGTGTGTGTGTGTGTGTGTGTGTGTGTGATTGATTGTAGGGACTCTCCATTTAACTGGGTGTGAAAATTTATGTATGTAATGTGTGGAAATGTGAACAATATATGTAAATATCCAAACACACACAATCCTGTAATCTTAGCTTTTCATATGTGGGCAAATATACGGTACACTTATCAGCAATATCTGCGTTTGCATGTACATTGGAGTGTATGTTCATTGTGTAAATACATTTGCGCTTAAAGAAGTGTGTGTGTGTGTGTGTGTGTGTGTGTGTGTGTGTGTGTCCGTGTGTGTGTGCTACCCCAGGGTCATGACTATTGTTCTGCCGATTTGGCCTGTGGAGACTGGGGTGGGACAACTGTATCCTGTCTCCACTTCCCCTTTCTCTCTCTCTCTCTCTCTCTCTCTCTCTCTCTCTCTCTCTCTCTCTCTCTCTCTCTCTCTCTCTGTCATTTTTATTAATTAATGTAAACAAAGATTAACAAGTACTGTAACTAATGTATTGCTCATTGTTAATATCAGTTAATGCATTAATTAACCTTAACTAATGGAACCTTATTGTAAAGTGCTACAATTATTTTAGTATCATTTATATAATATTATAGTATTTATTGATATTTCGAATTGGTTCATATTTGTATTTTTGTTTTTTGTTTACATTTTAGTAATTTTGTTTAGTGAGCTTTTGTCACTTTTAGTATTAGTTTTAGATATATTTATACTTCTATTTAGCCTTAATTTAACTTAACTTAAACTTAAAAAAACTTGACTGAAATAAAATAATTTTAAGTATTTAATACAATTATTATATAATTGTTTTCAATTTTATTTCAGTATTATTTTAGTATCATTGACATACTATTTTTTTTTCAATTAGCTTTTCATTTTCATTCATTTTAATATTTAACTTTTATGTGTTTTTTAGATTTTTTAAATATTTCTATTTAGATTTATTTTTATTTCAGTTTCAGTTTTAGTAATTGTAGTACTTTGCCAATTGTAGTATGGCAACATTTCTAATTTAATTAATCATTTTTAATATCATTACTTAGTATTTTTTGTCTAATATTTATATTTTATTTTAGCTTCATTTTGAAAATGATTTTTAATAGTTTTAGTGCAAACATTTTGTGCAGGCATAATGACTGTTTCCGAACAGGTTTCCCAAACACTCCTTATTCATAACTCAATAAAACAAGTAGTCCTAAACTCATACTATTGACTGAACCAGATGACATAAAATAAATGTTGTTTGCAACCAAAAGAACCATTAACCTACAAAGAGCTTGCCTTTTATTAAGCCAGGACACGAGAAAGTATCATAACAGCACATTTATACACGGTAAAAAGTGCTGAGATTTTTATAGTTTTATTGCTTGCTGATTGGAAGCATTATTAAAAATAGCCCATTTATTTAATAAGCAAGCATGCAAGGGACAGTGGATGTGTGAATGACGGCTGTTTGAAAACTGAGGAAATCTCTGGAGCTTTCTGCGGGCATGCAGGCCCAATTATAACAACCTCACACTCTCTATTGCTTGTTGGTCTCTTGTTTTACCGTATACAGTAGATAGCAGCAGCGATGACGATGATGAGGAGCAGCATGCCCACGGCTATGAGGATCCCAGTAACAAGCAGCGGGGACGAGGAATCATCTTCTAGGGAAACAGAGAGAGGCAGACAGCCAAAGTGAGAGAGAGAGGGTTTAAAAACAGCAAAAGGTGTGATACGATCTCAAGAGAGAGAGAGAGAGAAAAAACAATCAATAAAATGCCTTCTCACACAAAACTCTAGGGCACAAAAAGTTTGGCACTAATAAAGTTCCACATTACTAAGTTAGACCCTTTCTTACCGTCAGGCAGGGTTCGAAAGACGATAGCTTGACCGAAGCTGCCGTAGCCGGCCAAAGTGCGAGCGCGGACCTGGACCTCGTACTGTGTGGCTCTGCGCAGGTCGCTCAGCACAACCTCGTTCACACTGCTCTCCATATAATGACAGGAGTTCTCCTCAAAGCCACGCTCCTTTCAAAAGAACACACACCGATATCTTCCATTTAGCTGATTCTTCACGTACAGTTTCTGAGCTGTTTGAATATATTAATTGTTAATTAGTCTGGCGGGTTTGTAGTGTAAACAGTGAACAGCTGCGGCACAGAGAGCGATCAATAAAACACAAGCGCTGAGAAAAAGCGGAGCGAAATAAAAATAGACTGTCTGTATTTCAAGCTGAGAAGAACCGAGGAAATGTTGGTATAAAAACAATACCGAATTACAGTGTGAGAATTCACATTTTCCTGAGTAAACGTGGTGTACTGTGGCCAATGTGAGATATCTGGATTGCAATGCAAGCTTTAGCATGCTTTTAAAAAGCAGACTATAATGCACTCAAGTGCAAACTGAATGTAATGTTTTCAGACACTTAAATGCATGCTAATCGCAAATAAATGAAAACGTACTATAGCTTAAATTTGTTTTTAATTAAACGAGTGCTTTCTGACCTACTTAGGGAGTGCATCTTTATATGTAATTTCATAATTACTTCTATTGTCTTGAATATATGAATATATTGACAAGCAATTATGGCAAACTAAAATATTCTATAAAATGTCATTTCGATTGACACTTGTATGTCATGTATTAAATTATAAAATGTATTGATAAAGAAAATTTAAATCGCTTTTAAATGTAATATCAAAGATTATAATCAAGTACTTTACATGTGCTTTAGTGTCTTAGTTGGCTCATCAAAACAAGACTTAAGTGTACTTCAGTCTGTTAATAAACAGTCATGAACGTTTACTCTCTTTAAGTGCACTTAAGTGGCCTTTTATTTCATTTATATTATGTGCAAGTAAAAACATTTTTATATATACTTTTAAGATTTGAAGTGAACTATAAGTGCACATTCAACACAATTAAGTGGACATCTGTCATTTAAAAAAGAACAGTATAGAACTTAGTATATCATTTAGTATAGAACAGTACAGTTATCTATAGTGCAGTATAGAGTTTTATAGTGTTCTAGCGTTGTGTAATATGTGACCCTGGACCACAAATCACATGGGTCATAATTTTGATATATAGATTTATACATCACATGAAAACTGAATAAATACACTTTCCGTTGATGTATGGTTTGTTAGGATAGGACAATATTTGGCCGAGACACAACTATTTGAACATCTGGAATCTGAGGGTGCAAAAAAATCGAAACATTGAGAAAATCTCCTTTAAAGTTTTCCATTTATGTTGGCGATTATGCTGCATTCACTCACAAAAATAAATGTTTTATATATTTACGGTAGGAAATGTACAAAATATCTTCATGGAACATGATCTTTACTTAATATCCTAATGATAATTGCCGATAATTTTGACCCATACAATGTATCGTTGGCTACTGCCACAAATATACCCGTGCGACATGTGACTGGTTTTGTGATCCAGGGTCACATATGTGAATAATGAAGAGTCATATAGCATTGTATAGTGTAGTCTAGTTCAGTGTAGTGTAGTTTACCTTCTCACAGTAGCGTAGTTGGTACTGTAGGATCGTGTAGTGTGATTGTGTCGGTGTGTTCCAGAGCAGCGTCAGACTGGATTCTGTGGCTGTGCTCTTCCTCAAACCCGACACCAGTACAGGAACTGTACAGAACAGGAACACACACATATACATAAAATACACATACATATACATACATGAAAAATAGCGGTGAGAGTCTTTTGGTAGCTCGCAATTCGATTCGATTCGATTCTTCAGGTCACGATTCGATTTTAAATCAAATTTCAATTCAATATCGTTTTGTGTTACTTTCCTTATTTGACTGCGGTAGACATTTTAAAAGATCTAGAAGAAAAGAAAATCCTACTGAATTAAATGTGAAAGAGTGCAAGGCAGGCATTTTTTTAAATATATATATACAGTATATTAAAAATGGGAACAAAGAAGGAAATTACAAACAATAGGACAAATATAATAGAAAAATAGAAAAAAATGAATTAAGATTTTCAGGTACAGTAGCACAGGATTATTAAACATGTAGTAAGAAAATCTACCGAAATTGAATAATCAAATGTAAAAATAAAACACTGTATAGTCTTCACTGTATGAATCAAATATAAATTGATTCATAATAAGGATAAAAAATGTTTCAGTCAAAAGCAGTGAGTGTTTTTTGTTAACATTAATGAAACGGATGGCAACAGTTTATAAGGCTGCTGTCCCTTTAAGAATAAATGCACAGATATAGTTACAGATCCAATTTTCTCCCATTTCTTTTTGTTCGCGTAGGACATAACAGACTCTATTGAATCCTTCAAAGTCCACACGATGTGTGACACAATTGTGTGTGTATCTGTGAAAGAGAACTGCGGCATCTGTGCGCGTACTTCGAGTCCTTATTCGCGGCTTATTGTGATTAATAACTTTAGGTAACTTTAAGCAGTTAGTGTGACACTTTAGAAAATCGATTTTTGAAATTTGCGAATCGATTCAAATCGGTAGAAGATATGAATAGTTTTTTTCCCGCACACCCAATGAAAGCATTGACTGATGACTTCAGCTGCAGTGTCTCACCGTTGGGGCTGGTGGTGATGTTGATGGTCTCCACCGCGGGGCCCAGGACGCTCAGAGCCGAGACCCCGTTCAGGGCCGTCACGGTGAAGCTGTAGGTGGTGTGAGGTCGGAGTCCCCAAATGTCCACGCGCCGGCCCTGGATCCCCGTCTGAGAGGGCCGATAATTCACACCGTTCCCACACGGCACGCACGGGCTCCTGGGGGTCGAGCACATTCGACACTCCACGCTGTAGGTGAGGTCCGATCGGCCCCCGCTGTCCAACGGCTCGCTCCACTCCAGCGTGAGAGAAGTGTCATTGACCTGAGGAACAGGGTTGCGTGGGGCCGAGGGCGGACCTGAACACAACACAACAAATACACGCCGTTTGAGTCAGAGCTAGAAACGTCTGCGATACCCAGAATGCAACATAAAAGCCACAAATAGCTATGTTTCCATCCAAAGTTGCAGATTTAACTTTGGTATATCGTTTGCGAATAAAGTACGTAATACGTGGCGCGTCACAGACCAGCACGAGACGAACAACTGTGGTTAAAAAGTATATAATTATTTACTTTTTTTTTTAGAAAATGACCGATCGTTTCGCCAGATAAGACCCTATTCCTCAGCTGGGATCGTGCAGAGCCCTTTGAAACTGCATTCATTTGAACTTCAACATCTTGGTTGCCATTGAAGTCCATTGTGTGGAGAAAAATCCTGAAATGTCTTCCTCAAAAAAAATTATTTCTTTTCCACTGAAGAAAGAAAGACATGAACATCTTGGATGGCATTGGGGTGAGTAAATTGTCAGTAAATTTTCATTTTGAGGTGAACTAATCCTTTAAGCATTTCAGAATTATCAAACCAACATTTGAGATGCTGTGCGATGCGATTGGTCCGCTGGCTAGTCCAGTTATCCAATCACATCCTCTTTTTGTTGCACATCAAGGGATTTGTTCGGTAAATGGATTTCCATCATAGTTTATGTGCATGTCTTCTTATTGGATAAAAAAATCATCCACTTCAATTGAGGACATACGTTTTATGCACATTTCTATAATTTATGAGCATTTTGTATGCTATATCCCAAAATTTGCATGAGAAAAAATGGATGGAAACACAGGTAATGTAGACCACAACAGAATGAAAAGAAGAAGGAATAATATCAGTCGTCACTCTATATCTCCCAATAATATGTCTTAGTAAGATGATATTTAAATGCTTAGTTTTATGATCAAAGCTCGGTGGTTTTCACTGTGGGGGCAAAACTTGCAATACAGTGATTAAAAAATGAACAAAAACTATTCTCAAAAGTCTGAATAATCATATGATACTCTCATTTTAGCATGATTTTTCTAAACAAAATATGTATGGATAATCAAGTTAACCCAAGTTGCTTCAGTCCAGTAAGTGTTCATCTTGAAATATTATTAACAATATAAAAGTTTTTCTGTTAAAGAAATCAGTAAAGTTTCACAGCAAAAAGACACGTGAACCATTACCTGAAGGTGGACATTTGTACAATTGTACTAAAAGGCCTTTTACTTGCTAAGTCTAAACTATCAATCAGACGGCAGAAGGCTTGCAGTAGATTGTGTGTGACAGCAGTTTTGATCATGTTGATCAAATGATGAGTTGCATATCAGATTTGATAGAACAGGATTTCTAGAGTTAAGCGGAGATCTTTACTCACGTGTGCAGGGTGTATCGGGACTGTCGGTGGCAGCGCGGTGGAAACCAGGCCGACACACACACGATGAAGAGCCCGTCTCTCCTGTGTGACTGGAGTCAGGACACGCAGAACACGGACCGGGACCAGAACCCATCTTAAAATGCCCCGCAGGACACGCTGGACACAGACACAACGCTTTTATTATCAGCAACTGTTAGCCTTTACAGGAAATATACACATCAAAACATCCTTCTCGTTCTGCCTTTGCTTTAGTTTGAACAGTTCAGTATGTTCACCAGCATACACTAGTGTTTCCAAAACAAGTCTTCTGCTCACCAGGACTGTAATTATTGGATCAAAAACACAGTAATATTGTGAAATATTATTACAATTTAAAATAACTGTTTTCTATGTGAATATATAGTAAAGTGTAATTTATTCCTGTGATCAAAGCTGAATTTTCAGCATCATTACTCCAGTCTTCAGTGTCACATGATCCTTCAGAAATCATTCTAATATGATGATTTGCTGCTCAAGACACATTTATTATTATTCTTATTATCAATGCTGAAAACAGTTGTGCTGCTTCATATGCTTCGAAAACCATGATATCATTTTTTCACCTTCAGGTTTTTTTTTGATGAATAGCTTTTGTAACATTATAAATGTATTTACTGCCAATTTAATGCATCCTTTTTATTATTTATTTATTATTATTTTAATCCTTCTGGCGCCAAACTTTTGAACAGTAGTGTGATTTGGATTTAGTCAGTGATTTTCACATTGCTATGCTGGTTTGCTAGCTAAACCAGCACCAACCAGCATAAACCAGCATAAACCAGCCTGGACCATCACAAGTCTTTCTAGGGATGCATGATATTGAAGAATATGCGATATGCGATAACTCATTAAATAATGCGATATTCGATATGCGATACGATAATGCTTAAAATGTGTAAAATAAACTTAAATTATCTTTAAAATATCTTTAAAATTATATAACCTACATACTGTACGTGTTTCACATTCATTTTGTGACGAGAAAACATCCCTACAGCTTCTGAAAGTGAACATCAGTGTTTTACTGCGGCGTAAGAGGTGTTATTTTAACATCAGTGTAAACCTCAGGGGTTCAGGGTTTCAGGTTATCCTACATTAGGGTTATTTAACAACAGAAACTGAATAATCAAATGTAAAAACACGGCTTAGTCTTCGCTGTATGAATGAAATATATCCTGATTCTTATTAAAGCCACAAAAGTTATTCAGCCAAGAGCAGCGAGTGATTTTCTCTTTGTCTTTAGTTCACGACCCCAGTTATTGCAAGCCGTTGCGATATGCATATCGCGATATATACATTTGCGATATTTCGCTAAGTTCGATATATTGCGCAGCCCTATAAAGCAGAGAAACAACATGTTTTCAGAGAATAAGCACGGCATTATCATTAAACAAACACACTTTCCCGGCAAATAAACACACACTCACGCACTCTCTGCGCAAACCTCATTTGTCCTGATGTGTCAACATTAAACAATCATTTAGACAACCATCCAAACAAGCGCCGGTGTCTATTTCAGTCGACGCTGGTTTAATTTAGGATTTAAACCGCTTCTGAATCTCTGTGTGGCAAAGTCTGCTGCATGATATGGAAAATGATCATGTTCCTCTACGACTACGTGTTTAGCAGCTCAATCACTTGATTTACGGCCGGCCGTCTGACACCGCAGATAAAAGCCACACACATTCAGGTTGCTCAAGAAACTCAAGTCTTTTTCTCCGACGTGACATGTAGACACATACAGACACACACATGTATGAATGAGCAATGCAGAGTCTCATGAGGCCGGAAAAGACAGGGTTACAGACCAGTTTCATTTCATAATCAGTTCTCCACAACCCCTGTACTGATGGAAAAACATCTGGATTTGATTAACATCAGTTTCACTCAGAGCAAAACATATGGTCTGAATTATCCTGCTAGTTAAAGCAGCTTTACACTGGGGTGTGTGTGTGTGTGTGTGTGTGTGTGTGTGTGTGTCTCATTTGAAACATTTCCATAATGAATGTCTCTGAATTTCCTCGCTGAAGGATAAAGATCTTTCTAACTTCATCGCTGGTTTTACAGACACGAAGATGCTTTTACTGCTGACATCCATACCACTGTACTACAGATTAATTATGAATCCATACCATTTTTAAACAAACAAACAAACGAAAACAGGGAGTAAATCAGCACTACCGTTTAAAAGTTTGGGTTCGGTAAGATTTCTAAATGTTGTTGAAAAACATTGCATTTATTTGATAAAAATACTGTAAATATTGTGTAAATATTATTACAATTATTATTACTATTTTCTATGTGTATATATTGTAAAAATTTAATTTGTTCCTGTGATCAAAGCTGAGTTTTCAGTGTCACATGATCCTTCAGAAATCATTCTGATATGATGATTTGCTGCTCAAGAAACATTTCTGGTTATTAACAATGTTGAAAACAGTTAATGTTTATGTGGAAACTGATCATTTTTTTCCCTCAGGATTCTTTGATGAATAGAAAGTTCAAAAACACAGCATTTATTTGAAACAGAAGTCTTTTGTAACATCATAAATGTCGCTTTTGATCGATTTAACGCGTCCTTGCTGAATAAAAGACTAATTTCTCTCTGTCCCTCGAAAAAAAATCTACCCGACCTCAAACTCTCGAACGGTAGTGTTTATAACTTGAATACTTTTGACCTGCCATAATTTGTGTTTCATAGACACACATTGTGATTGGAATCCCATCTAAATTGAAAATGTCTGTTTTTCTCGCACAACCTCAGGAAAAAAAACTACTGAGCAAATTACACATGTTTTCTTTTCATACCAGAAGGTCCTCTGAGAAAAGGAATCTTGTCCAGATAGGAATCTCTGTGATTGCGGTATGTTATTGTAACTCTTCTCCTCGTTTATTTCAAACCCTCGTCAGACACTATAACTAAAGCTAATTTTCTTGTTAAACAGCCTGGGGAACCAACGTTGTGGGTTAGTGGTACCGCTAGTCCTTCTGGCATTTCATCCACAGTAAATCTGAACTCAGAAACCACTGTACAAGCAGCGTCAGGGATGATCATTATCCTAATGCATTCCTTCACTTAATTGCATACATAATGATATAATTATAGAATTAATTAATTGGGTTAGTGATGCACGCGTTCAGAGCACATGATGGACACTCCCATCTTAGAAACAACCACAAATATTCCAATCCCATCCACATCTGTGCATCAAAGCATCCTGTTTTAACAAATGTAGCTCAAACATATTTTAGAAAACAAATCCAGTCCAAAAAGAGCATTAAAACGGGCATTCAGCTTTTAAATGAGTCTTATATGATCTCCTTCCATTGTCAGCATAAAGTGATTATTAAAAAAAGTTACACTCTATTTTAAGGTGACATTTTTATAGTGTAATTACGCAAATCAGTACTAATTCATATTAATTGACTAGATGTACTTACTAAAGGGTTATAGTTAGGGTTTGGTTGAGGGTTGATTTCTTGGTAATTATGCATAATTTACCGTTATTGAAAGTACATGTGCAACTACGCCACCTTTAAAAAAAGTGTTAAGTAAAAACTGTGGTCCAATATGGTCACCAATTTATATAATCAAACATTGGTAATTAGTAAGATGGTATACTTTGAAGTACCTTGGAGTAACACTACTGTTACACTACTGTTCAAAGGTTTGAGGTCAGTAATATATTTAAGAAATTAATACTTTTATTCAGGAACGATGCATTAAATTGATCAAAAGTGACAGTTAACGACATTTATACTGTTACAAAAGATAAATGCTGTTCTTTTGAGCTTTCTATTCATCAAAGATTTCTAAAAAGAATCGTGGTTTCCACAAAAATATGAAGCAGTGCAGCCGTTTTCAACATCGTTAATAATCAGAAATGTTTCTTGAGCAGCAAATCATCATGTTAGAATGATTTCTGAAGGACCATGTGACACTGAAGAATGATGCTGAAAATTCAGCTTTGATCACAGGAACAAATTACATTTATTTTACAGTTATTTTAAATTATTTCTCATGTCATACCATCACTGGTACCACCATAGTTATTTCACAGCTAAACAAGAAGAGATTGTACATGTGTGAATCTGTATGCGGCTAATTAGAGTCATTAGTGCCATTAACCTCACCCACACACACATTTTCTGCTCTTCCTGCCCTTCACCTGTGACCCCGTGACCACACACACTCTCCATTCGGCTTTTCACCTGCCCAATAAACTGCAGTATTCTCTTTTTCTTTCTCTCTCTGCCCATACCTAATTGGTCATGTCATTAGAGCGGCTTTGTACTGGACACAACCCTGCCTGCAGGCGCCACTATTATGGCTTTGCGCTGCCTTTGTGTGTGTGGGTGTGTGAAAGAAAGGGATGAACAGCAGATGTAGTGTGTTTGAGTGGATGAATGCTGAGTAAGTCATTGAGTGTGTGTGTGTGTGAACTCCAGGGGTTCACGCCCACAGAAAGCACAGCTGCAGTTTAACACACACGCAGGGCCTTTAACACTCGCTCTCTCCACCCATCCCAAGAAACATCATTAAAGAGCTGAAGTCATATTTGAAAACTGGGAGGATTTGGACTGATCCACTTCACTGAGAGACGGCGATTACTCGAATTAAAGTAGATCACCATGTCCTTAAATGAATTTTCCTGGTTAAATCCTTTTCCCGGTCAACTTAAGCTGCACGCATGCAACACATGCTGTCGATTACCACAGAAAATCGTTGCTGAACTTTGTAAAAATGAAGGAAAATCGTGTTTGCAGTAACAAAGTCTATTAGGCAATCGTTCCCGAGGGTTCAAAAGCAGAAATGTGAAGTTTTGCTCATGCACTTCATAAAAAACGTTTGTTTTATGAGAGGCATATGAACACTAACCTCCTGTTAGTGTTTAATGCTAACACATGCGATATTTGTGTTATGGTTCTACAACGAAAAATGACAATGAACTAATTAATGTTTAATTACTCTGGTGCTTCAAGCCTACTAGGCTTCCATTGTAAATGGATTAATTTGAATATTTTGTGAGTGACAGGAAAGACATTTATCATGAAAAAATCTCAAATAAATGCTGTTCTTTCTATTCATCAAAGAATACAAAAATAGTATGCTGTTTTCAACATTGATAATTATAATAAATGTTTCTTGAGCAGAAAATCAGCATATTAGAATGATGCAGGATCATGTGACACTGAAGACTGGAGAAATCACAGGAGTAAATTACAGTTTTAAATATATTCAAATAGAAAACAGCTGTTTTGATAATATTTCACATTATTTCAGTTTTTACTGTATTTTTGAACAAATAAACGCAGCCTTGGTGAGCAGAAGAGACAAAAACGTCTTACCAAAAAATCACCCGAACCCAAACTTTTGAATGTAGTGTATGTCTGATCTATGTTTCTGCGGTCTCATTCACTCTTCAAACGATGGCAGTCATATGTGCAATCACACTGCAAGACCGTGACCTCAAATTTTGGACACACTGGAGACTAAAACTGATCAGAAAGACAATTAATCTGCCATTTGTGAGCATGTCATATTAAGCGATCAAAGACTGGTGATTTCGCCCTTCGATGAAAGAAATCTTTTGCAATTTCATCACGAAACTTGTACAGTTGCTTTTGCACAAAAGTGTCTGCCACATGCAGAAATGTAAATGTACCCAGGATGCACAGCAACTGTAATGTAACAGCGAATAAAATGTGTCCAGCCGTAGGACACTGATGAAATTCACAGTAATCCTCTCCTGATCTCTCCACTTCCTCCCTCTTTCCTCTAGTTTAAAGGAAGACCTTCATCTCACCTCTCTCACTCACTGTTTTCTCTCTGTCTCAGTGTCACAGTCTTTGTCTAATTCAGTCCCATCTGTCCTGTACTGTCTCTCTCTCTGTCTCCACCCGTTGTCTCTTATCAGTGCTGAAGTTGCAGTCATTGTCAATATAAACTTCCTCAACACTTATTCTTAAAGTAGAAAGGCAGCGTGTGTGCGTGTGTTTAAAATATTCTGAACTCAACATTCTCTCAGGCTCTGTTCACAGCTGGTATTAACATGCGTTTTGGTCGATCGGATCACAAGTAGACGAGGGAGACACATTCCCGTTTACACCTGGTGTTTTAATCCGTCTCTTTTGTCCACTTTCAACCACTTCTGTCCTGATTTCTTCGAGGTGAGGGTCTATGGGAGGTAAATCTATGTGTTTTTTCAGATCTTTCGATCTAATGGATGAAATAAGCTCACGCAATTTACATATGAACACAACCGGAGACGACTGAAGAACATACGGAGAGCATCAGCTTTAGTTTCGGCTCTGACAGCCACAAGATCACGCCGAACGCTGTGAGTGTGTGTTAGAAATCAGGAATGCTGAGAGAACATTGTGCTTGGTACATTTTTCCTCTTCAAACCAAACTTGAGTCTCCAGCCGACAAAGTTTAAATCCCGTCTGGATAGAGCTCTTCCCATAATGTTCACGCATTAGTTCAGTAGACGGAGAGTAGACGGTCTTCTGTGTCTGTTTGAACACATTCGACCACAGGAGCGTTTACACTACGAAAGCAATCCAGTCGAATGCGCTTTCAACTACCTCTGGAAGTGGTTAAAAGTGGACAAGCTTTACACCAGTATTTAGTGTCGTACACTTGTGATCCGATCGACCAAAACGCTTCTTAAAACCAGCTGTAAACAGGCCATCAGTTTCATACTTTTGTGACAGTAAGTATATAGATGGAAGTGTATGTTCAGAATGGCGCATTGCTGTCTGTTGCGTACTGTGCACAGCATGCATGGATGATGTTTAGTTTAGTTTAACTGAAATGTGTCTCTACAGCTCATCGTTTTCACGTCGAGCTCAAATTATCTTCTGAGAAGTCTGTCGTATTCCCTCTCTCTCACCTCTACACTCCAGATCTCCATGGCTGGCCTCGAAGCCCGGCAGGCAAGTGCAGGTGGTGGTGGGCTGGTCCACCCACTGTCCATCTTCTCCACAGAACATCTTAGGCGGTCTGGGATTTGGTCCAAACTGAGCTGCGTTTGCCACACACTGGCCCACTGCCTCCTGCACCAGCGAGCGAGGAACCGTCTCCGGGAACACGGATAGTGAGCGCGTGAGAGCCGGACACTTCTTAAAGAAGACGCGCACGGATAAAAGGGCCATGCACGCTCCCTGGGCCTGGAACGCCAAGTAAAATCCACGTTTGGTCAGCGGGCCCAAACGCAGCGTTTTGATGTTCGACTTCTTCTCTCCACCCGCACGGAGCAAGAAGTCTGCGGCCACCGTGTCCACCTGATGGAAAACACAAATTCGGGAAAGACTGGTGAGATCCATAGGAGAGGAAAATCACAAATGTGATCTCTTTCACATCTCGAGTCATTAATTCATTAAGAGTCATTTACTCAACTGTCATTAATTTGCACTTAAGTACAATTGCTCATCGCTGTATTATATATTCAGATGACCTTCACTGGACTCATTTTTAAGGAGTTAAACAATACTTCAAACTGTTCAGAGATTCGCCAAGATGCCAAAGTCAGAGATCTCTTGTCAAACATTTCTTATCAAAGTCTCCCAAACCTAAATAATGTGCACTTGAAGTGCACTTAAATGTATTGAATATGCACTTGTAGTGCACTTCAAATCTTTAAGAGTCTATTTTTAAAAAAAGATACTTGCAGATCATATATTATTATTGAAATAAAAGGCCACTTAAGTGTACTTAAAGTACACTTTCATGACTGTTTCATAACACTTAAAAAAGTGCAATTAGTAATAATGTCAAAATAAAAGTTTTTCTTCAAAGTGCATTTTAAATCATTATGCTTTAATAATCTTTTGTCATGCTTTTTGACTGACATTAAAGCACTAGATTATAATTTTAACTGTAATGTTTTATAAAATATTTAATTTAGAGCTAATATATTTTAAATGTACTAAACTGCAACGTCATATAATTAATTATAAATACATAACATAAAAGTTAAGTTTAATTTAGTTAACTATAAATGCTTGTCAGTACATATCTCAGTACACTTCTGCCATATTTAAGACATACTATGTAATGAAATTACATACTAAGATGTACTAATTAATGGGTCAAAAACTTATTTTTCATAAAACACTTTTCATCTAACATGCAATTAAGTGTCTGAAAACATTACATTCAGTTCACACTTAAGTATATTCTCTCAAAGTTCTGTAATAAGTACTATTTTTTTCTTTTTTTAAATATGCTAAAGTGTACTCATCTAAAATGTATATGAAATCTATGACATTTTCCTTCCAGTAACGTTAATAACTATTTTTGCAGTTTTACATTTGCGGTCGAGTGTGTATGAGCACCTTGGTATAAGGGTTCTCCATCCATGCGGGATGGCTTGCCGTCGCGTCATCCGTGTCACTCTGGTAGTAGTAAAGGTTAAAGGTCTCTTTGCAGGACCGGTGATGTGTGATCCGCGAAGAACATTCGATCATGGTGAAGAGCAGCTCCACGTACACCTGAGACGCCCCTCGCCGGTCGATGAGTTTACTGCGCAGCCAGTGACTGGACGCGCCGTCGGCCTGGCAGATCTGATAGGTCCTCACGCTGTTGTTCTCCTCATCCAGGCCACTGACCTCGTCCCACTGCGCACACAAGAAGTGGAGATCAGTCGTAATCATGTACAGCTTGCACATGAGCATCTGCTCTACATGTAGGGTCAAATCTGCAGGTCTCACCTCAGGTTTACTTCGAGAGAATGTCGTCCACTTCAGATCTGATGTCTCAGTCTTTGTATTCATCAGGACCTCTGTCAAAACAGGGAGAAAAAATTAATTCAGAAAAAATGAGATCACGATCTTTAATGTCTCCCCCTGAAAAGAAGTGTGCTTCATTGTGTTCAATGTGCACTTGTAGTGTACTCTTTATCTGTTAAATACAGAGGAATGAAGACTTATGCTTGCAGAAGACTCTGTGATTGCGCGTCACATCTAAAGACTTCAACAATATTTCAAAGTGTACAGAGATTAGCAAACAAACCCAAGATATCAATATGAGCTCAGCGAAGTTTCCCATGTTCAAATGACTCTCTCTCTCTCTCTCTCTCTCTCAATAAAGAAGTGCACTTAATTGTATTGAATGTGCACTTATAAATGTACTTCAAATCTTAAAGTATCATTTTTAAAAACTGTACTTGCAGATAATGTATTATTAAAGGCCACTTAAGTGTACTTAAAGAGAGTACACTTTCATGACAATGTTTAAGTACGTTTTTAAAAACACAAACAAATGTTTGCACTTAACTTTTACTTTAAAGCACAGTGTTATAGCTTTAATGCTCTTTTGTCATGCTTTAAAATAAATACACTTATTTTGATGAGTTGACTAACGCACTAAAGCACATGTAAAGTGCTTGATTATAATTTTAACTAGTGTACGATTACATACAGTCCTCATGATGCTTTTTTAACTAGTGTGGCCGAACCAGAAAGATCAGCTTCACCACAGAACATGCTTTTGCTGAAGAACATCGTAACTATACTAGTCCACCAGCAAAAGCGGCAGCGAGCATCACAACCCATCATGCAGATCTACGCTGTTTTTCAGCACATAACATCTTAGCAATAACATTTTTCCTGCGAGCACACAGAGGGCAAGGGAACTTCCCTGAGGTTTGATGGTTTGGTTATCGAATCATGGCCAACAGAAGCTTTAGCAAAAACAACTAGAAACTGAGGGTGATTTTCTCTCATGCTGACGTGCATTGCTCCAGGGAAACCGACGGACATGGGAACAAGGGCACAGCCTAATTTTACACTCGCACACATATACAGTGACAATACAAAATCACTATATAGAGTTTCAACCCAGCGGTGAATGATGGTCATTTAATTACCAGTGAACATCCTTCCTTTCCATTTCCACTCTCTCTGCTCTTGATTGCGTTTTTGCTTGAACTGGCTATTGGTCATTACTTATTGATGGTGGTGATGGGTTTTAATCAGGCTTTCATTCAGTCCCCCCCCCCAGGGTTCTTGCAATGGGAGCTGGTCATGTGACCACCCGAAGCCACCATACAGTTCAAACCGGCTCCAATCACAAAGATCCTTTGATCTAAAAATACTAGCAACGAATACATTTCTCCCTCTTTCCCCTACTGTTATTTGTTCAAACTCCTTTCTCATTCGTGTCTCTAAGGAGAAACACCTTTATTGCTCTTTTTTTTTTTTCTTTGCATGTGCTTTTCCCATGAGTGTTGGAGTTTAGCATACAGAGATGGAATCAATGTGTCTCTGTCTGTATGTATCTGGGTCGAGGCTTGTTGGTTTAGACCTCAGAAAAGCATCAATGGCAAGAAGAAAAAGATTATGCTTGAGCCCTGATGGCCTTAGGGAGAAATGTTTAGAATGGATATTACATACTGTGCAGTGTATACTTTTTGATATTGAGATATTGTGTGTAAAACAGTCAACAGTAGAAATAATTTAAAATTGAGTAAGCTACACTATCAGAAAATGACATTACTATGTTGAATGTTCAATTCTGAGAGTTTTTCATTTTTTAAAATTGCGATGACAGATTTTTGTATTGTGCTGAACATCAGAGTGATATAGATTATTGAAAATGAAAAAATGTGGTTCAGTCCATCAGTTGTTGACTGGCTGGGATGAAGATCTGAACGCAATCTTGCAGTCGATTGTAAGAGAGGTGCAGGGTTTAAGAGGACTAAATGATTGGAGACGTCCGCAAACGCGAAGAAGTCCGGAAGATCAAGTAATGACATTTTGATTAATGCAAATATTTGCTTTTATTAATTACTTAAAGCACACTTTCAGTACTTAGATACCACAGCAAAAACTCCTAGCCTAACTAATACATTTCAAACTTACTAAAGGCAAGTGAACAATCAGTAATAAAATAAGAACAAATACACTAATTATAATTATAGATCAACAAGTCTAAATGTAGTATTCAGGTACAGAAATGTAATAATTAGGCCTAAATATATAATAACACTATAGTGTACACACTGTATACTGTATAAATTAAATATGATCAAAGATTGATCTTTGTTAAAGCTGTGTTTTGTTATTTGCTTCACATTAATGACAGTC